>NC_057800.1:4971337-5027723 GCF_018294505.1 Triticum aestivum
ATGAACAGGACCCCGTGGTATGGTGGAGGGCTGGATGAACAGTAGATGGTGGAGGGGTGCCCATGGACGGCTGGATGAACAGGACCCCGTGGTGTGGAGGGCTGGATGAACAGTAGACGGTGGAGGGCATGATGAACAGTAGCCCGTGGAGGGGTGGTTGAACAGGAGCCTGTGGAGAGGGCTGGTTGACAGTAGCCGGTGGAGTAGCGCGCGGTGGAGGCTGGATGAACAGGAGCCCGTGGATGAACAGTCGCAGGTGGAGGCTGGAGGAGGTCGACGATGGATGAACAGTAGCTCGTGGAGGCTGGAGGGGGTCGACGGTGGTGATGAACAGTATCCCGTGGAGTCCGGTTTTGCGGTACGCGACACCCCTCCCGATGAACAGGATCCCCGTTTCGACCGTAGCGCTCCAACACAAGTCTGTTTCGTCCGTTTTGCGGTACGCCACACCCCTCCCGATCAACAAAACCCCCGTTTCGACCGTAGGAGGTCCGTTTCCTCCGTTTTGTGGTAGGCCACACCCCTCCCGATCAACAGGACCCCCGTTTCGACCATAGGAGGTCCGTTTCCTCCGTTTTGCGGTACGCCAGACCCCTCCCGATGAACAGGATCCCGTTTCGAACGTGGCCGGTCGAACACAAGGCCGTTTCCTCCATTCTGCAGTACGCCAGGCCTCGTTTCCATCGCCTGTTCCGTCCAAGCCCCCCCGATGAACGCGACGCATTCCGTTGCCTCCCCATGAACATGACGCATTCCATTGCCTCCCCATGAACACGACGACGACGCTATTTCTCCGTTCCGACCCAGCCATGTACACGAGCCCTCGCCGTACGTATGCGCGAGTAGGCGGTCGAGACCCCGTCCGTACGTACACATACGTGGCCGTATTTTCTTTCTTGCACCCTGCTCGCCTCTACTACGACATGTGCGCGCCTCTACATCGACCAATATATATGTACGTACACGTTCGCGACCAGAATGACAATGCTACGCTCGCTTCGACCAGGTGGGTCCCGACTGTCATGCACTTCCTTGCATGAGAAGATGTAGCTGGTGGGTCCCAGCAGTCAGGGGGCGGAATACGGTGGCCCGTCCGGTGGGTCCCCGCTGCTAGGTGGAGGAATAATTATTTTGCACGTAATAAGGAGGCACTTCCTTGCTGCGGCCGTGGACCCAGCTGTCAGCCTCTCCACATACAGTCCATGTCTGATGGAAGTCTTTTATAAACTAATTTTGTGTTTGGAGCATTTTTTTATAGTTACTGCCCAGTTTTTATAATTACATCCCATTTATTATTTTTTAAAGCCCATTTTCCTATTAAGCCTAATGCATCCCTCCTAGGAATGATTTGCAGCCCAGCGAGGCGGAGAATAAGAAGTTGACCTTGCCTGGGTATTCCTCAAAAAGACGTATAGCTGGGCTAGCCATTTTCATCTTGAAAAAATTAGTATCTAGGATGGATATCTGGCCTGGGCTAGACGGGCCACAGCCCGCCCAGTTAATACCATGCTCTCCTCTGAACAACAACGAAATCATCGCCAAGAAAAACTCTGCAGTGCTCACGCCTCAAAAACACAAATACTGCTCGAGTTGCTTGGTCCCAGCTGTCGGCCGCACCTTGTGCAATTATCTCATTTATATTGACTACATAGGTTGACAATGGTGTGGGACCGTGATGTCAGGAAACCAGGAGAAAGCAAAAAAATATAGTTGTACATAATAAGGAGGCACTTGCGTACGTACGGCTATGGCCCTAGTGGGTCCCTAGTGTCATCCAGTCAAAATAAAGTCATCTCCTGAATCCTCATGTTCGTTGATGATGGTAACAATGCTCGGCGCCACGGCGAGCGCAACAACTCGAAGGACAACGGAGAGGGCCTCGCGGGCCCTACGGATGGTCTGATACAGCGCCCGCTACTCATTCAGGAAGCCAAGATCATCAGACACCTATGATCACCTTCGAGAAACTGAGACGGCATGAAACGGTAAGTCCGCGCTTGGGAGCACTGGTTTATATCAAACTTGTATTAACATACAAGTGTAATTTACTCGTCATCGAAAACAACACATAAAATACAGGCGTAATGAAACCGAGGGCCCAAGGTCTGTAAGTAAACTGGCGGGTTACGCGTGTAATTTGAGAGACCAGTGTATATTTTACGAGCACTGCTATATGGACGACATTACCAGACAATACATGCACGACGTGTGTATCATGCCATCCATGGGCAAGGCTGAAACAGCAGCTAATGGCTGGATTAGCAATTGTCCGAGTGTCGTTCAACGTTTTTATCATGTCAAGTACTTCCGATATTTTACTAGGCGAAATCGACCAACCAAGCGCCTTCGCCCGAGACCATCTGCTTTAATTTACAAGCGTCAGTTTTACAAGCGGTTTTGGTTGGAAAACGACGATCCAATCACGGCCTAATATCATGAGTTGGTCGGAAGATCATATGGTTTCACGTCTAACCTACCCGACTTGTCGTATAGGCTATGAATGAAACATCAGACGATGAACTTCTTAAGCACGGAAACAACAAAAGAGGATGATCTTCTTAACAAGCAAATCACTGGCATTAGATCGACATGCAAAACAATACGAAGCATTATTCTCAGGAGGCACGGTGAACAGATCATGATGCCGCATGCCACAACATTCCAAGCTCAACTTTGCAATCAAACACAAGGCCTGACATTACATAGACAATATTCATAACAAACTCTTAACACAGGAACATCTCAGCAGAGTAACTATTTACTTCTAAATTAAACACAGGAATAGGAAAAAATACTCGACGCTGCTCACAGCAAGGGCGTCCGACTCAAAAATATCAAATGCATGTATTTTGGCTAGCATCAATGAGCAAATTTTGACAAGGTTTTCCAATTCCAATATATTAAACTAACGTCTTCTTGCTAACATCAATGATTAAACTTTGACAAGCTTTTCCCGTTCAAAATATGTAATGCCTATGATCGTGGAGTCCTGTCGCTTCTTGCTAACATCGATGATTAAACTTTGACAAGCTTTTCCCATTCAAAATATGTAATGCCTATGATCGTGGAGGCACTCCACGTGTTGTTAAATTGCCAATGGTCTCTGCAGACTAGTCATGTCACCGGTGTCTAATAATACTCTGTAAAGCTTCTCAGTCGTTCCTTCTGTAATGTAGCGCAAACAATGACTGCTTCTTTCAGCAAAGTGGAATGACCAACTGGACCCATTTGTCGGTGTCAAAACTGGCGGATCTCGGGTAGGGGGTCCCGAACTGTGCGTCTAGGCGGATGGTAACAGGAGACAAGGGACACGATGTTTTTACCCAGGTTTGGGCCCTCTCGATGGAGGTAAAACCCTACTCCTGCTTGATTAACATTGATGATATCGGTAGTACAAGAGTAGATCTACCACGAGATCAGAGAGGCTAAACCCTAGAAGCTAGCCTATGGTATGAGTGTTGTTATTGTGTCCTACGGACTAACCCTCCGGTTTATATAGACACCGGAGGGGCTAGGGTTACACAGAGTGGGTTACATGGAAGGAGATCTACATATCCGTATTGCCAAGCTTGCCTTCCACGCCAAGGATAGTCCCATCCGGACATGGGACGAAGTCTTCAATCTTGTATCTTCATAGTCCAACAGTCCGGCCAAAGGTTATAGTCCGGATGTCCGGATACCCCCTTATCCAGGACTCCCTCAGTAGCCCCTGAACCAGGCTTCAACGACGATGAGTCCGCCGCGCAGATTGTCTTCGGCATTGCAAGGCGGGTTCCTCCTCAGAATACTTCGTAGAAGATGTTGAACAGGAGGATCGTGTCCGGCTCTGCAAAACAAGTTCCACATACCACCGTAGAGAGAGTAATATTTTCACAAATCTAATCTGCTGACGTACTCTGTAGCATGACATCACACCACAACCAAGCCTTAATTTTTTACTACCCCGCCTCAGCGCGTTTTGCGAGGCGGTTTCCTTAGCACGTCTTTTCAAAGCAGAGATCGTGTCCCCTTATCATGGGGTTCTCATCAATACGGGCGTGGGTAACCCGATCGTGCCCGTTGGGATGTCTCCTCGATCGAAGGTAAGTCCCAAACGATCACATGGAGTGTCGGGACCCCGATCCTAAGTCACACCGATCTAGCATGTAACACATCATATCACTTTGCGGCCTCACGCACGGTATTCCCATGGGTGCCACCTTACCTGGCCCGGGACCGTTTGCGCCTTTTGGCTCATGTATATGATAGTGTCGCTAGCATCCATATGACAAACAACCCAGGCTGACATGGCTAGTCGTGAATCCAAAGCGGCACCAACCCATGAGGACAGGCATACATGAACTACATCGAGCATGTCGGTCATCAACGTGTGAATTCGGGCTGTAGCACTGGGCTAACAGGACTCCGGATGTCACCGCGTGACATTTCCCCGAAGGGACAGACACAGGAACGAAGTGAAACACATGCCGGCCAGTCAAGTGTTCCGAGCAGTAGTGCTGGGCTAGCAGGACTCCGGTGAACCGGGCTGTAGCGGACTACTATGGCTCAAGGAAGCACTAGACTACATTTCCTCATAAGAGAGGCTACCAAGGACAAACAACTAGGTTGTCGGATCCCACACATAGCAATACACGATACACGTACGCATATCATGCAAGTATGTGATGTACACCATGGCATCATAACATAACTCAAACTCATATAGATAAAGGCCCAGAAGAGCCACATAGCAATCAATACACACAGGGGTCTCATGACCCATCATTCAGAGCATACAAGCAACGGAAGCATTACATGTCTGAGTACAGACAACTACAAAAGGAAAAGACTAAGAAGCCTGACTAAACACGACCCTCCCAAGGGTACAAGATCGTAGCTGGGATACAAGCTACTCGTCGAAGTCACTAGCGTAACCAACTGCAAAACATAAATAAGCAAACGTGAGTACAAAGGTACTCAGCAAGTCTTACATCAGGACTAACTACATATGCAACATTATCAACAAAGGGGGTGGTGGAGTTTAATAGCAGCAAGCCAGCTTTGACTTAGTGGCTAACCTATACTACGAGTATCAGAAACTTCTTGAGGTGAGAAGACGCACACGAGTCCACATATTCACCATATCAATACTCCACTATGGATCCGTTCCCATCTCCCTACGAGAAGACCATCCATAGCACTCACGCTTATCTTGCGTATTTTAGAGTATGCACTTCAAGTTATCTATGTACTACATAAGTCCTCCAAGTTTCCATATCCGAGGAAAACGGCTATTCGAATAGATAATGTTGACCATGCAGGGGTGTACTTCGTCACACACGCTCTCGCCACTTATAGCCCTGTACACGTCTTGTACCTCGGCAACCTTCAAGCAGAAGCCGGGCGAGGGTGTCGGCCACGACCTGACTAACCACACAAGTCTCTCTCCCGGCCGGGGTGTCGCTCACGGCCCCAAACGATGTGTGCAGGGTTCCCAAGCCCACCATCCGGGTGCCACGGTGCCTAGTCTGTCCCAAGCCCGTCCCGTCGGACACCACCTGGTAGACAAATAGCACTACCAACAGACGCCAGAAACTAGTTGCAACTCCTGGATAGAGATCAAGTGGATTAATAAGCCGAGAGGGGCCGGATAACCGGAACCCAATGTGTGGTAGTAACTGGACTTGGATAACATACACAGAACTCAGTGCTTAAGGACGGTTCCAATGAGACAACCCACCATGTACTCCTACATGGCCTCTCATCGCTACCTTTACCAAAACGTGTTCACACACTTAGCCTTTACCGGTAGGACATGTTCACCACTCCGATTCATTCCCGATGAATCAGACCTGACACAATTCTAAGCATAGCTGGCATAAGAAAAACAAGCATGGATGAGCAGGCACATCAAGGCTCAAGCAACTCCTACTCATGATAGTGGGTTTCAACTATTTACTATGGCACTGACAGGTCATGCAGAGGAATGGTTTCAGCTACAGCAGCAGAAAGTAGCAGTTTTGAATCGTTGTTGTCCTAATGCAGTAAAAGGAGCAGGAGCGAGAGAGTGGGATTTATCGAGATGCTCAAGGGGGTTTGCTTGCCTGATAGATCCACGAAGAAGCACTGCTCCTCAGACAGGTACTCGGGACACCTTCCGGAGCAGAACCTATCGAGGGGGAACGGTGCCGGCAATCAATAAACAACCATATGCAACAGTATGATGCATGAAGATGACATTTCAAAGATGCTATGATTTGCCCTAATGCATGTAGCATCAATTTGGTTGAAGTCCATATGAACCAAGGATTCATATGCAAACCCCAAATTAAGTATATAACATGCCATTATTACGTTTCCACTTATACAGCAAATATATGTTGGTTATTCATGCATAAAACTAGCATAAATGGATTCCTTGCATTTTTCTGATGATTTTTCATATATAATTTATTTCATTCTGAGCTACGGTTTAATTTCTATGATTTTTAGAAGTTTTAATTATTTTCTGGAATTTCCTGATTTAAATTAATTCCAGAAATCAATTATTGCGTCAGCTCTACGTCAGCATGACGTAAGCGAGTCAACGGGGCTGACCAGGTCAAACCTGACCAGTGGGTCCTATGGAGAGCTGGGGCTGAGCCGCGTGTGTGGGTGGTGGAGCTGGACCAAATGGTCGCCGGAATCGACACCGGCGACGAGGTTTGCGGCGGCCATGGTTCGGCCATCGATGAAAACGGAGCTACGGAGCACTAGGGGAGGAGATGGTGAGTGCATCGTGCTCCTATGGTTGCGCTGAGCGCGCTGATGAGCTCGGACGTGAGCGACTGCAGCTGTGGCCGCGGCGGCGCCATGGCCGGCGGTGATGAGCTTCGGGCTCGACGGATATGACGACTACAGCGGCCGTACAGGACAAAGGAGAGGGGGAATTGGTTCAGGGGCTCACGGGGATCACGCAGGGAAGGTCAGCGAGCTCGGGGAAGCACGGACGGCGGCGAATCGCCAGCGGTGATCGGCGGCACCCGAGGTGGAAGACGAGCTCGAAGGCGTCACCACGGTGCTCCTGGGTTCGGGATCTTCCGCATGGAGGAGCTGTGCGTCGTCATGGAGCTTTTGGACATGGGGAAGGGGCGAGAAGACCACGGTGCTCACCGTGGCAGCGAACGGCGGCGATGGACCCGTTCGGGCGTGCTACAGAGAGAGAGCGGGGAAGGGAGAGTGAGCTGCGAGAGAGGGAGAGGAGAGAGGGGCTTCGGGGCGTCTCCAGGCGCGGGATTGGGTTGACGGGGAGCGCGACACGGCGAAGCAGGAGGTGGCGCGGTTGGCTGCGTGCGCTGGCTGCCAGTGGGCACAAGGTTGAAGACAACCTTGCCCCTGGTGGGCTGGGCCACTACTGGGCCGTGGTGGGGCGCCAGGTAAATCAGGTAAATCCTTTCCTATTTTCTTTTTTCTATTTCTGACATTTGTTTTGTATCCAAAAGAAATGTTAAAACATTTCCATAAATGTTGAAAATAATTGTGGCATCTAGATATAATATTCCAGAGGCCCTCACCAATTCCCAACATTTTTGGAGCCATTAAAATATTTATATAATTTAAACAGCTCCAAATCAAATATTTATGCATTGATTCAAAAATCCAAAATGTGTAGTAAAAATGTGCACCACCTCTGGTTGTTGTTCCCAACATTATCCAAAGAGCATGAACATTTTTGAATAGCATTTTGGGTTCATTGAAATTCCATTTTTAATTTGAACCTATTTGAATTGCTTTGGTGCCAGGGTTCGAAACATCCCCATTTGAATTTCATTTGAAATTTAAACATGATGCACAAGCAAGCCTAGGATCATACCAAAACTAGGGATGTGACAACTCGCCCCCACTCGAAGAAATCTCGTCCCGAGATTCAGGAGTTGGCGGAAAGAAAGCGGGGTACTCAAGTCGAAGACGGTCTTCTCGCTCCCAAGTAGCTTCTCTCTCGGAATGATGAGACCATTGAACCTTGAGAAACTTGATGTTATGACGTCGAGTGACATGCTCTGCTTGATCCAGAATGCGAATGGGGTACTCTCGATAAGTGAGGTTATCTTGAAGATCGAGCGTTTCTGGTCCACTCCGCGGAAGGGATCCGAGAAGCAACGTCTGAGTTGAGAGACGTGGAAGACATCATGAACTCGAGAAAGATGTGGGGGTAGTTCCAACTGGTAGGCAACCTCTCCTCATTTAGCGAGAATGTGAAAAGGACCGATGTAACGAGGAGCCAACTTGCCCTTGATATCGAAAGGATGGGTACCCTTTAAAGGAGTAACCCGAAGGTAAGCCTTGTCGCCAACTTCATAAGCCACTTCCTTATGACGACGGTCATACTGGCTCTTTTGACAAGATTGGGCTGTTTTCAAATTCTCACAAATTATGCCAACCTGCTCTTCTGCCTCCTGGATCATATCCGGTCCAAAGAATTGCCTTTCACCGGTTTCTGACCAGTTCAAAGGTGTTCGACATCTTCGTCCATACAGGATCTCGAAGGGTGCTTTCTTAAGACTGGATTGGTAGCTATTGTTATAAGCAAACTCGGCAAAGGGCAGACATTTCTCCCAATCCATACCAAATGAGATAACGCAAGCTCTAAGCATGTCTTTGAGAATTTGGTTGACCCTTTCCACCTGACCACTTGACTGAGGATGGAAAGCGGTACTGAAGGAAAGATGGGTGTCCATGGTAGTTTGGAAACTTTCCCAGAAATGAGAGGTGAAAAGACTGCCACGGTCTGAATTGATCTCTAGTGGAACACCATGGAGTGACACTATTCGGGAGATATATAAGTCAGTGAGCTGACTAGCAGTGATACTCTCTCGAACAGGTAGGAAGTGAGCCACTTTGGAGACACGATCAATGACATGAAGATAGCATTATTTCCTTTCTTAGTCTTGGGAAAGCCGGTGATGAAGTCCATACCAACTTTGTCCCATTTCCACTCGGGAATAGCTAAAGGTTGAAGGGTGCCAGCAGGTCTCTGATGCTCTGCCTTAACGCGACGACAAATGTCACAGTTGGCAATATATTGAGCGATTTGTCTCTTCATTCGAGTCCACCAGAACCTCTGGCGTAGGTCCTGATACATCTTTGTAGTACCGGGATGAATCGTGAGAGGGGATTCATGGGCCTCCTTAAGGATCAGTTGCTGCATCCGTTGACATTTGGGAACCACCAAACGGTTTCCAAAGTAAACAACACCTCGTTCATCCATAGAGAAACAGTTGGCAAGTCCCTTGGAAATATTCTTCTTGATTCGGGAGATTCCCATATCATGCTTCTGAGCCTCTATGATCTAATCCGTAAGGGTAGGTTTCGCCACCAAGGTAGAAAGGAAACCATGAGGAGCTATGTGAAGGTTAAGCTTACAGAATTCCTCATGGAGGGGTGGTTGACATTGTTGCAACATGAGGTTGTTGCAATAGGATTTACGACTCAAAGCATCAGCCATGACATTGGCTTTGCCTGGGGTGTAGGTAATTCCTCAGTCATAATCCGAGATCAACTCCAACCAACGTCTCTGTCTGAGATTCAGATCCGGTTGGGTGAAGATATACTTGAGACTCTGATGGTCAGTGTAGATTTCGCAACAATTACCAAGAAGGTAATGTTGACAAGTCTTAAGTGCATAGACTACAGCCACAAGCTCTAGATCATGTGTAGGATAATTTTCCTCATGTGGATGCAACTGTGGAGATGCATAGGCAATCACATGACGATCCTGCATAAGAATGCAACCTAGTCCTTGACGCGAAACGTCGCAATAGATAACAAAGTATTTAGTGAAATCCGATGGCACGAGTATGGGCGCAGAAGTTAGGCGTCTTTTCAGTTCCTGAAAACTGTGCTCACTCTGTGGGGTCCACTCAAACCTTTTATCTTTCTTGAGAAGCTCCGTGAGGGGTTTGGCCACTTTGGAGAAGTTTTCAACGAAGCGGCGCCAATAACTGGCTAGACCAAGGAAACTCCTAAGTTGTTTGACCGTTTCGGGTGGAGTCCAATCGAGAACGGCTTTGACTCTCTCGGGATTGATAGCAATGCCCTTACCGGAGATCACATGGCCTAGATAGGTCACTTCTGGCAACCAAAATTCACACTTGGAGAACTTGGCATAAAGACGATGCTCTCGGAGTTTTTCTAACACAAGCCTAAGATGTTCGGCATGCTCTTCCTCGTTCTTCGAGTAAATAAGGATATCATCGAGATAAACCACGACGAACTTATCTAAGTAGTCCATAAAGATCGAGTTCATCAAGCGGGAGAAAGTAGCTGGAGCATTGGTTAGGCCGAAAGACATCACGGTGTACTCGTATTGACCATAACGAGTGACAAAGGCCGTTTTGGGGATGTCCCTGTTTCTGATCTTGATTTGGTGGTAGCCTAACCTCAAATCCATCTTGGAAAAGACTGAGGATCCAGCGAGCTGATCATACAGGTCGTTGATCCTGGGGAGCGGGTACTTGTTCTTTATCGTGACCAAATTAACGAGACGATAATCTACAACCATCCGATCCGTACCATCCTTCTTCTTGACGAAGAGGACAGGACAAGCCCAAGGAGAAGAACTGGGACGGATGAAACCCTTTTGCAAGGACTCATCAAGTTGTTTCTTAAGCTCGGCTAACTCCAAAGGTGCCATCTTGTATGGTCTCCTAGAGATTGGAACAGTTCCTGGGATAAGTTCTATGACAAACTCTACATCTCTGTCAGGTGGGACACCTGGCAGTTCTTCTAGAAAGACATCCGGGAAGTCGCGGACTACCGGAATATCTTCAAGATCTAGAAGAGGGCTGGCATTAAGGGAATAGAGTTGACGCCTTGCAACTCTATTAGAGACAGTGACTATTTTGCCAGATGGATGTGTAAGTTGAACAGATCTGGTGAAACAATCGATCTTGGCATGATGAGCTGTCATCCAGTCCATACCCAAGATGATGTTAATATCTGAAGACTTGAGAGATATCAAAGAAGCAAGGAATACCAGTCTGTCAACAAGGATTTCATTACCATGGCTTACCTTGGAGGTTTGCCATTTGGAACCGAGAGTCTGGATTATTAGTGGAGTCGGCATATCGCAAAATGACATGTTGTGCAACCGAGCGTAACCTTCGGATATGAAGGAGTGGGATGCTCCAGTATCAAACAGAACTGAAGCTGGGTGACAATTGACAAGAAGCGTACCCAGTACGACGTCGGGATCGTCTTGAACTTCTGAAGCTGAGACATGGTGCACACATGCTCGTTCAATGGAGGCTGGCTTGGTACTGATCATCTTGCCTGATGGCTTTTCACGGCCAACAGACCTCTCAGACTAGGGTGGAGTATAACTGGACTGAGGGCAGTTGCGTGCATAGTGTCCTGGTTCTCCGCAGGTAAAGCAAGTTCCTGAGGTAGGACGTGGACCAACATTGGCAAGTGGTCCACTAATAGGCCTGGGTGGAGCACGTTGCTGAGTTGGGTGAGGCGCCACATCGAATGGCCTCGGTGCATATCCAGGTGGATAAGCCGAGTTCGGAATCCAAATCCATCGCTTTTGAGAGCCAGAACGGGAGGAAGAACCCAGATCACAGTTGTGCTTTCGAGACTCCTTGTAAGTGAGTTGAGCGGTCTCTGCATTAATGGCCTTGTTCACAAGAGCTTGGAAAGTATCACAATGATGGAGGTGGAGATCATGATGCAACTTAGGGTTGAGACCCTTTCGGAACCTAGCCTGCTTCTTAGCGTCCGTGGACACTTCTTCTGTAGCATAGCGGGCGAGGCTTCCAAACTCTCTACTGCAAGCATCAACAGGCAGCTTACCCTGGATAAAACTACAGAACTCTTCCCTCTTGCGGTCAATGAGAGCCTGAGGAATGTGGTGCTCACGAAAAACCTCGGTGAAATCCCTCCAGGTAGGAATCTCACCAGCTGGAAGCATAGCCTCATATCTCTGCCACCAAATACTAGCAGGACCTTCCAGGTGATAGGTAGCATAGGTGACCTTGTCACCTTCAGCCACGTTCGCGGAAAGCAACTTGTGAGTGATGCTTCGGAGCCAGTCATCTGCATCGAGTGGCTCAATGGAATGATGGAAGGTGGGTGGTTTCAGACCAATGAAGTCAGTGATGGAAACCAACTTCTTACGCTAATGTGCGGTGTTCTGCTCAATCTGTGTCAGCAAGCGGTTAGTCTCACGCTTTTTCCTCTCGGACGTTAAAAAGAACTCTGTCATCAAAGGCTAGTCAGGAGGATCCTCGTCCCTACCATCTCCGTGATTCTTGCTATGAGCAACTGAACCTTGGTTAGCAGACGACATCCTGGCACAGAAACCAATGAAACAAGGATGAAATTAGCATCGACATAAGGATGCGGAATGTAATGCAAAAGCATTGGAAACACTTGAAATCCTGGGACAATTTCGGCAGCATAACGGCTGTAAATGCTGAAAAGGATTTTGAGACATTCATCAAAGGAATAGCATGATCAATCGGCATCATAATATCAAGGTTCTGGGTCAAACTGAGGACACACGGAAGTAGCAGAACTGTAAGGAGACACAACCCAACAATCCTAAGACTTTACGGTTTAGTAACGCGTCATCCTGAGAGAGAGAGGAGAAGCCTAGGCCTTAACCCTCGTAGAAAAGAAGAGGCTGACTCAGTAGAATGACATGAGGTAAAGGAGTAAAAGAGCCTTTCGTTCCCTTCCACAATCAATTCCCTTATATAACTAAAGCATTTCTAGACTCAACTTCGACCAATTGGCTTGGTAATCCTACAGTCAGTCAGGCTCTGATACCAACGCTGTCGGGACCCCGATCCTAAGTCACACCGATCTAGCATGTAACACATCATATCACTTTGCGGCCTCACGCACGGTATTCCCATGGGTGCCACCTTACCTGGCCCGGGACCGTTTGCGCCTTTTGGCTCATGTATATGATAGTGTCGCTAGCATCCATATGACAAAGAACCCGGGCTGACATGGCTAGTCGTGAATCCAAAGCGGCACCAACCCATGAGGACAGGCATACATGAACCACATCGAGCATGTCGGTCATCAACGTGTGAATTCGGGATGTAGCACTGGGCTAACAGGACTCCGGATGTCACCGCGTGACATTTCCCCGAAGGGACAGACACAGGAACGAAGTGAAACACATGCCGTCCAGTCAAGTGTTCCGAGCAGTAGTGCTGGGCTAGCAGGACTCCGGTGAACCGGGCTGTAGCGGACTACTATGGCTCAAGGAAGCACTAGACTACATTTCCTCATAAGAGAGGCTGCCAAGGACAAACAACTAGGTTGTCGAATCCCACACATAGCAATACACGATACACGTACGCATATCATGCAAGTATGTGATGTACACCATGGCATCACAACATAACTCAAACTCATATAGATAAAGGCCCAGAAGAGCCACATAGCAGCAATACACACAGGGGTCTCATGACCCATCATTCAGAGCATACAAGCAACGGAATCATTACATGTCTGAGTACAGACAACTACAAAAGGAAAAGACTAAGAAGCCTGACTAAACACGACCCTCCCAAGGGTACAAGATCGTAGCTGGGATACAAGCTACTCGTCGAAGTCACTAGCGTAACCAACTGCAAAACATAAATAAGCAAACGTGAGTACAAAGGTACTCAGCAAGTCTTACATCAGGACTAACTACAAATGCAACATTATCAACAAAGGGGGTGGTGGAGTTTAACAGCAGCAAGCCAGCTTTGACTTAGTGGCTAACCTATACTACGAGTATCAGAAACTTCTTGAGGTGAGAAGACGCACACGAGTCCACATATTCACCATATCAATACTCCACTATGGACCCGTTCCCGTCTCCCTACGAGAAGGCCATCCATAGCACTCACGCTTATCTTGCGTATTTTAGAGTATCCACTTCAAGTTGTCTATGTACTACATAAGTCCTCCAAGTTTCCATATCCGAGGAAAATGGCTATTTGAATAGATAATGTTGACCATGCAGGGGTGTACTTCGTCACACATGCTCTCGCCACTTATAGCCCTGTACACGTCATGTACCTCGGCAACCTTCAAGCGGAAGCCGGGCGAGGGTGTCGGCCACCACCTGACTAACCACACAAGTCTCTCGTCCAGGTTTATTGCCTATTCGGGTTCCATCCGCAAGGAGATCCGGCCGGGGTGTCGCTCACGGCCCCAAACGATGTGTGCAGGGTTCCCAAGCCCACCATCCGGGTGCCACTTGGTACACCGTGCCACGGTGCCTAGTCTGTCCCAAGCCCGTCCCGTCAGACACCACCTGGTAGACAAATAGCACTACCTACAAACGCCAGAAACTAGTTGCAAGTCCTGGACAGAGATCAAGTGGATTAATAAGCCGAGAGGGGCCGGATAACCGGAACCCAATGTGTGGTAGTAACTAGACTTGGATAACATACATAGAACTCAGTGCTTAAGGACGGTTCCAATGAGACAACCCACCATGTACTCCTACATGGCCTCTCATCGCTACCTTTACCAAAACGTGTTCACACACTTAGCCTTTACCGGTAGGACATGTTCACCACTCCGATTCATTCCCGATGAATCAGACCTGACACAATTCTAAGCATAGCTGGCATAAGAAAAACAAGCATGGATGAGCAGGCACATCAAGGCTCAAGCAACTCCTACTCATGCTAGTGGGTTTCAACTATTTACTGTGGCAATGACAGGTCATGCAGAGAAATGGTTTCAGCTACCGCAGCAGAAAGTAGCAGTTTTGAATCGTTATTGTCCTAATGCAGTAAAAGGAGCAGGAGCGAGAGAGTGGGATTTATCGAGATGATCAAGGGGGTTTGCTTTCCTGATAGATCCATGAAGAAGCACTGCTCCTCAGACAGGTACTCGGGACACCTTCCGAAGCAGAACCTATCGAGGGGGAACGGTGCCGGCAATCAATAAACAACCATATGCAACAGTATGATGCATGAAGATGACATTTCAAAGATGCTATGATTTGCCCTAATGCATGTAACATCAATTTGGTTGAAGTCCATATGAACCAAGGATTCATATGCAAACCCCAAATTAAGTATATAACATGCCATTATTATGTTTCCACTTATACAGCAAATATAAGTTGGTTTTTCATGCATTAAACTAGCATAAATGGATTCCTTGCATTTTTCTGATGATTTTTCATATATAATTTATTTCATTCTGAGCTACGGTTTAATTTCTATGATTTTTAGAAGTTTTAATTATTTTCTGGAATTTCCTGATTTAAATTAATTCCAGAAATCAATTATTGCGTCAGCTCTACGTCAGCATGATGTAAGCGAGTCAACGGGGCTGACCAGGTCAAACCTGACCACTGGGTCCCACTGGTCAGTGACCCAGTCAACTAACTAAGTTAGTTAGTCCTAACTAACTGGGCAGGGCCCACTAGTCAGTGACTGTAGTAGCTAACCTAGTTAGTTAATTAGCGTTAACTATAGTAATTAGTCGGACGGGGCCCGCAGGTCAGTGAGAGAGGGGGGAGGTCAACTGGGCTGTGGGGGTCAACCCACGCCGGTCAAAAGTCAGCGGTCGCCGGCGTTTAGTCACCGGCGAGTCCAGACGTGGCGGAGCGCGTCGGGATCGCGCTACAGACCACGGTTTGGAGTGTGGTTGGGTCCTATGGAGAGCTGGGGCTGAGCCGCGTGTCTGGGTGGTGGAGCTGGACCAAATGGTCACCGGAATCGACGCCGGCGACGAGGTTTGCGGCGGCCGTGGTTCGGCCATCGATGAAAATGGAGCTACGGAGCACTAGGGGAGGAGATGGTGAGTGCATCGTGCTCCTATGGTTGCGCTGAGCGCGCTGATGAGCTCGGACGCGAGCGATTGCAGCTGTGGCCGCGACGGCGCCATGGCCGACAGTGATGAGCTTCGGGCTCGACGGATATGATGACTACAGCGGCCGTACAGGACAAAGGAGAGTGGGAATTGGTTCAGGGGCTCACAGGGATCACGCAGGGAAGGTCAGCGAGCTCGGGGAAGCACGGACGGCGGTGAATCGCCGGCGGTGATCGGCGGCACCCGAGGTGGAAGACGAGCTCGAAGGCGTCACCGCGGTGCTCCTGGGTTCGGGATCTTCCGCATGGAGGAGCTGTGCGTCATCACAGAGCTTTTGGACATGGGGAAGGGGCGAGAAGACGACGGTGCTCACGGTGGCAGCGAATGGCGGCGACGGACCCGTTCGGGCGTGCTACAGAGAGAGAGCGGGGAAGGGAGAGTGAGCTGTGAGAGAGGGAGAGGAGAGAGGGGCTTCGGGGCGTCTCCAGGCGCGAGATTGGGTTGACGGGGAGCGCGACATGGCGAAGTAGGAGGTGGCGCGGTCGGCTGCGTGCGCTGGCTGCCAGTGGGCACAAGGTTGAAGACAACCTTGCCCCTGGTGGGCTGGGCCACTACTGGGCCGTGGTGGGGCGCCAGGTAAATCAGGTAAATCCTTTCCTGTTTTCTTTTTTCTATTTCTGACATTTGTTTTGTATCCAAAAGAAATGTTAAAACATTTCCATAAATGCTGAAAATAATTGTCGCATCTAGATATAATATTCCAGAGGCCCTCACCAATTCCCAACATTTTTGGAGCCATTAAAATATTTATATAATTTAAACAGCTCGAAATCAAATATTTATGCATTGATTCAAAAATCCAAAATGTGTAGTAAAAATGTGCACCACCTCTGGTTGTTGTTCCCAACATTATGCAAAAAGCATGAACATTTTTGAATAGCATTTTGGGTTCATTGAAATTCCATTTTTAATTTGAACCTATTTGAATTGCTTTGGTGCTAGGGTTTGAAACATCCCCATTTCAATTTCATTTGAAATTTAAGCATGATGCACAAGCAAGCCTAGGATCATACCAAAACTAGGGATGTGACATCGAGGGCTCTCGTCTTCCACCTCTTTATAAAGAGACCAAGGCCCTACTTTTTCTCTCGATCTCAATTGAATCCGCCTCCTACCTCGAGTTCCAACACCCGAAGCTTCAGATTCAGGCGCTTTGGACCTTCAATCATGTCCGGATCCAACCTCCAAGGTCGATGGATGCCTTCCTCTGTCATGGAGGAAGACATAATAAAGCTAAGGGAGGCCTGGTACTTGACCGGCGAAATCCCGCATAGGCTACCGGCTCAAGGGCAGGTTATCCCCACTCCCAAGCCTGGTGAGAGCGTCGTGTTTGTTTCTCACTTCCTCTAAGGGCTAGGCTTAACATGCAAAAGGACTGGACTTCCACGACTTAGCTCCGGAGTCTATCCTCCACATCTCATCGTTCATAGTCGTGTGCGAAGCTTTCCTTCGTATTACCCCTCACTTCGGATTATGGCTCAAGACCTTCAAGGTGGAGCCGAAGACGGTCGAGGGATGGCAAGAAGAGTGCGGAGGCGCCATAATAAGCAAGAATGCTAACGCCCCATGGCCCAAGGGCTCTTTCCAAGACGAGTCCAGCTTTTGGCAACAAGAGTGGTTTTATATCACAGCTCCCAGGGGTACCAAGTGGATGGCCCTGCCTATTTTTCGCTTGGGTCCCCCGCCATAACTAATGTCATGGGTCAGCAAGGGACTAGACCGGGGGCCGGCAAAGGACATTCCCATATTCCAGAGCCGCATCCGAGACCACTTGGAGATAGATGTCAGTCTGGTCGTGGTGATGCAGGTTGTGCTAATTTGCCGAGTTCTGCCCTGCAAACGTCGCCCCCTCCACCTGTGGGAATTCAATCCGGAGGGACCGCGAGCTCTTCGACATTTCCTTGGCATGACGCCCGTGGATATGTACAAATTGTTCTTCGGACCACAAGTAATGTGTCCGGATTCCACTGAGGATGCAGGTCTGAGCTGCAATCGTCCTGACACCTAATAAGTAGCCCTGTGCCCGGACACGCTATCTGTTCCTTTATCGCAACATCGCCTTTAAAAGAGCTGCTTTTGAACCAGGAGTGGATAGAGAAGGCGAAGTTAATCAGGTGTCTGACCCCCTTCCAGAGAGCTCACCAGATGTCGTGTTAACCAGGATGCTGGAGGTCGCGCCGTTAGAAGAAAACGAAGGGGGAACAAGGAAGCTACTGCCTCCATAAAGGAGGTGGTCCCGAAGGGAGGAATCAAAAATTCCTCTCCTCGGGGGAAGAAGAGGACCGCCTCTGAAGACCCGGAGACAAGGATCTCGAAGCGGGGGAAGAAGTCTTCGCCAAGGGGTCCTGAGCCGGGGGATACCCCGGCCGTACTATGCCCTCAAGGGGATCAGCCCTCCACTGAGCCGTAAGTAAAAGGGTGTTTAATAATGAGAGAAATCCTTGCTTCACTTCCGAGGAAAATAACCGAAAATTTACCTTGTAGTTTGGATCTTAGCCCTTCTCAGCAGAGCTCGTCTTCGGGGTATCTTCTGCCAGAGATGATGGACAGCGGAACGCCTCCCCCTACCATACCGCCCCATGAGGCGGGCGCCCCTGAGGTGTTGTCGCGGAGGGTTTCTCCTGATCCGGCAAGGCTGGAAGGTAGTCATATGGCCACCCGAATCCCTTTGTGTCCAGCTTCTGGAAGAAGCAATCGAGTGAGTCCAGCACCGCCCGGTGCACGGTCGGAGGTACTGAAGGATCTTTTGACAGTACCGCATATTTTAAGATGCGCCCTGTATAGATAGTAGCCCCTGATACTCTAGGTGTTGTCGAAGATGACGGCACGTAGAGTATCATAATCCCAGGTATAATTTTGCCGCCTTCATATGTAGGTGGCAAAGTGTCCGGCGGCCAGCCAGACTGATAAATTTGCCGAGCTAAAGCGGCAACTTGACGTGGCAGATGCCGACATCGCGCTTGTTAACAAGCGGCTTGACGAGGCACAAGTTATGTAATTTCTCCGGAGACACCTGGTAAGAGGAGCTTGATGCCGGTATCTTATAACGTGTGTGCTTAACGCGGATGGGGCCGCCGCCATGGAGAACCTTCGGGCAGAGCTTGCCCGAGCGAAAGAAGAAGCCAGGAAAAGCGATGCGGCTGCCCTAAAGGCGGTTGAGGAGCTAAAAGCCGAACAGGCTGCTCACTGCCGGAGCAAGGAGGATATGGCCGATATGGCTATGAAGTTGAAGAACGCTGCTGACCGCTGCAAGCTTCTTGAAAAGGAAGACCGGGCGGAGTGGACGGACCTCGAGAAGGCCACGACAGCGGCCAAGGATGCTCGTTCTGCGATGAGAGCAATGAAGGAGGAGCTGCGTCAAGCCGGAGATATCGCGGCTGGGTAGCCCTTTATGCTGCGGATGAAGTTCGGAGATCCTTAATATGCTCCGTTGGACCGGATGTGGAGTTCGGCGGACGCATATCTGGATTTGGCGGCGAGTGCTGCTGATGCGACCGAACACTTCCGAGATCAAATGGATCGCGAAGTGGAAAAGCTATTCTGGTCACAATTCTCCAGAGCGTCTGCTTCCATTGACTGATCAGTTGGCCGAATGGGCCGAGTTGAATAGGTTATCCCGACTTTCCATGAGGTATGTCGTGGATTATCTATGGCCGGAAAGGCCAAAGCCGAACAGTTATTTTAGCTTGGTGCAGCAGTTCCTTGGTGCGGTGCCATATATCAATGCGATGAAGAGGTCGGCATGCATGGAGGGTGCGCAGATGGCCCTTGCCCGTGTCAAGACATACTGGGTGGAGATGAAGGCTACCGCCGTTGCAGCCCAAGATTCGGACGAAAGCCGAGTACCTGCCGAGCACTACTTTCAAGAAGTCCTGGAAGGCGCTCGTTCAATAGAGACGCAATGCTCGAAGGATATTATGTTCGAATAACATGTATTCTTATTGAAAACAATATTTTGCTAAAATGTAGAAGCTTTTTATACTTGTGCCTGCAAGAATTATAATACCTCCTGTGCGGCCGTTTACGTATGAATATATAACCTGAAAGATGGCAGTCGTCGGCTTCTGCCCCCACGCATATAATGTGGGGGTGTTCGCAGAAGGCGCATTCTCACACTTGATCCAACGTCTTGGTCCATTAAGGAGGTGGTAGCGCAGCAAACTAGGCAATCGGACTATAATGCTTTATCACTTTCACTTAGCCATAGGAGTTTGACAGTGGGGCTACTATATAGCCCCTGGTGGCTCCACGCTCACCCAAATTCGGGGCGCGTGTGTGCCTGGCCGGGAAACGGCCCTTCGTTTAGGCGGAGGAATCCCAAAGATTCTGCTAGGTCATCGAGTGGTTGACCAGTCTCACGCTATATCATGATAGTCAGTTTTCGGCTTTCTTTACCAAGGTGCTCGCCTGGCTGAACCGGGGCACAATCGCAGTAGTTCTCCTGGTGCCGCCTTAGCCGATAGAGCGGAACGTAAGGCATCAAAACATAGGAGCCGGGCAAACCCAACATTTGACCAAAGACATGATTCGGAGCTGATGCATATAAGGCCAAACTCGCGACGCCGAACACTCCCTAAGGTATTCGGTCTTTGTGATTTTAAACGGGCTAAAGCACCCTTTGTAATAAGCCCCTGGTGTCCAAGTACATGCATTATTCTGACGTGGCCACATGCCATGACGCCAGCCTCCTTCTCAGTTGCACTGAGAATCCGTGGGATGTGTATCAACAAGAGACAGTGAAAAAGGTTTACGCATGGTCTTAATCTGAACAGAATCCTTGGAACGGGTCCCTGCTACACGTCTGGGCCTGTGTCTCCCTTGTGTCGTATCCTGGATGAGTGTAGCACGATGTTCGTCTGTAAAAGAGAGGAACTTGGTTGAAAAAGTAGTCGTGCGAAATGTATGTTATACTAAGTAAAAAAAGTATGATTCAAGGTGGGAAGAATTGAGCTTTATTGCTGCTTGTTTACATGCGAGGAGCCCCTTGTATAGGGGTGTATAACCATCAAACCTTTAACAATTATATAGTTACGCCGGACTCGTCCAGCCGTGTCCGTGGTCTTAATGACTGTCGGTGTCAAAACCAGCGGATCTCGTGTAGGGGGTCCCGAACTGTGTGTCTAGGCCGGATGGTAACATGAGACAAGGGACACGATGTTTTTTACCCAGGTTCGGGCCCTCTCGATGGAGGTAATACCCTACTCCTGCTTGATTAATATTGACGATATGGGTAGTACAAGAGTAGATCTACCACGAGATCAAGGAGGCTAAACCCTAGAAGCTAGCCTATGGTATGATTGTTGTGTATGGGGTTGATTGCCTACGGACTACAACCGTCCGGTTTATATAGACACCGGATAGGGTTAGGGTTACACAGAGTCGGTTACAATGGTAGGAGATCTTGAATATCCGCATCGCCAAGCTTGCCTTCCACGCCAAGGAAAATCCCATCCGGACACGGGACGAAGTCTTCAATCTTGTATCTTCATAGTCCAGGAGTCCGGCTGAAGGTATAGTCCGGCTACCCGAACACCCCCTAATCCAGGACTCCCTCGGTAGCCCCTGAACCAGGCTTCAATGAGGACGAGTCCGGCGCGCAGATTGTCTTCGGCATTGCAAGGCGGGTTCCTCCTCCATGTCCTTCGTAGAAGATTGTAAACACCAAGAGTAGTGTCCGGCTCTGCAAAATAAGTTTCCACATATTGCCATAGAGAGAATAATATTAACACAAATCAAATCTGCTGACGTATTCTGCAGTGCGTCATCACACTACGGCCAAGTCCTTTACTCGAATCGTTTTTACTTTTCCACCTCAGCATGTTTTGCGAGGCGGTTTCCTTGGCACGTCTTGTGAAAGCAGAGATTGTGTACCCCCTTTACGGGATTCTCATCAATACGGATGTGGGTAATCCAACCGCGCCACTTATCACGGCGCTTGGGAGGCAAGCGAGTTTTACTAGGCAGGTGGGGATGCACAACCGCATCCGCCCATATAAGGGGACAAGGGTCCACATTTTTACCTACGCCTTCTTCCTCCTTTGCCTATCCATCTCCTACGCACTCGAGCTCCAGCGCCCAAGCCCGCACTTCCCACCTCAACCTTCTCCAGCAATGTCCGGAGCGGGAGGTAAGTGGAAGGTCTCCTCCGTCACGGAGGGCGACGTCAAAAAGCTTAGGAAGGCCGGATACTTGTCCAAAGACATCGCGCACCGGCTTCCCGAGAAGGGGCAGCTCCTCCCCACCACAAGGCCCCACGAGAGGGTAGTATTCCTTCCCCACATCCTCCGCGGACTGGGTTTACCACTTCACAAATTCATCCGGGGGCTCATGTTCTACTACGGCCTGGATTTCCACGATCTGGCCCCGAATTTCATCCTCAACATCTTGGCGTTTATCGTCGTGTGCGAGGCTTTCCTCCGCGTCCGCCCCCATTTCGGCCTCTGGCTCAAGACCTTCAACGTCAAGCCCAAGGTGGTGCGCGGCAGCCAGGCGGAGTGCGGAGGCGCCATGGCGGGCAAGATTGCCAACGTCCTGTGGTTCGAGGGCTCCTTCGTAGAGACCCTAAAGGGGTGGCAAGCCGGGTGATTTTACATCACCGAGCCACGCGATCCGAAATTGATCGCAGCCCCCGAGTTCCGATCCGGACCCCCCAGGCGGCTCATGTCCTGGAAAGAGACGGGCCTATCATGGGGTAACGAGGAAAAGGTGACCGGACAGAAGACATGCATCCAGTCCCTGGTAAACAAGCCAATCAGGCTCGTAAATGTAGTCCAGGTCATGCTCATTCGCTGAATCCTCCCGTGTCAACAACGGGACTTTACTTTGTGGGAGTTCGACCCGGCACAGCACCGAACCCTTAACAAGCTCTTTGGCACGACGTATGAAGACGTCTGGAAGGCTCTAATCAAAGGTGCCGAGGCTCCCGCATCCGCTTCCGAGGACCGCAGATACAGCTCGCAGCGTCACGCTAGCGAGGTAAGCTATTTTCACCTTTTACAGGATGTTAAGTTTTTTCATAGTTTGACTCTACGCGGGATCTAAACTCCCTTACCTTTGTCAGGCTTGGCGGGCGATATCCGGACTGATTAACTGTCCAGCTCCGCTGCCCGAAAACCCAGCCCCAGCTCTACTAGTGAAGCTGCTGGTTCCGGCGCCTTATGTGGTGCCGGAGAAGAAGGCCAAGAAGAAGAAGACCACGGGGACTCGAAAGAGTGCCCGCAATGTGGTGGTGTCGGACTCGTCATCTGACGAGTCTGAGACGCCCTCCTCCCGCGAAAATGAGGAGGGGGAAGATAAAAACTCCCCCCCCCAGCGGAGGAAGGAGAGAAGAGGAAGGCCGCCCCAACGGGGGAGGCCGAGGGGTATAGGAAAAGAAAGACCCCTCCGCCGGACTACGCCCCCAACGCCGAAGAGGGCAAAGAGGAGTGGCCAAATAGGGCCAAGCGTCCGGCGAAATCGTAAGTTCGGATATCAGAATAACTCATGATGTTCCTTTGTTGCACAGCTTTCCCTAATGTCGAACATAATTATGCAGCCCGCCCCGGGCCGAACTCAACGAGTCGTTGAGCGGCTCCCTGGATTCATCGGACGTGAACTCAGTTCCGCCCACTGTCTCCCCCCGCACTGCGGACGACGCCGAATTGGCGTCGCAACGAGCTCCGGGGCAGGAGGAGGTGGTCCTGGAGGAGCCGCAAGGCGACCTCCCGGACCCCAGGAGTAAAGGGGACAAGACCCCCCAGGGCTCCAAGTCCGGCTTTGTGCCGGACACCGCGCCGGAATCATCAACAGTTCCGGACCGCGGTAGGCGAACTCCTTCCAAGAGGAGCAAGCCTTCTGAGCCGGCGGCCTCCGTCCAACCAGAGGTGCCGGACAATCTGCAGGAGGTGCTTGACGGCGCCTCCGTCGACGAGGAGCATTGTACTATTATGAGTACCGTGATCCAAAAGGTTCAGTCCGCCGAGAGCAGACTGACTGAAGCTTGCGCTAGCCTTCTAACAGGCTTCGAGGTAAGTAAAAATATATAAAAATATTACCGCATAGAGAGTAGCCCCTGATTCTCTGTTTGGCGTTCGGAAAGAAAAGCCGAATAGAGGATCTATTAAATATCGCAGGAGTCTAACTAAAAAGGAGTCAATATACGTATGCAGGCTTCGCTGCTGGCCACCGCCACACTGACAGCGGAGGTGCGTGCCCTGAAGCAGGGCCTCGAGCAGACCGAGCAAGAGCTCGGTCTTGCCAAACGGCAGCTCGAGGAGAAAGAAGGTAAGAGATACCCTATAGAAAAAATGCCTATAGAGAGGCGTGATTGCAAAAAATAACAGGATTGCACTGCTTATTATAGGGGCCACGACTGAGGTGGCGATCCTCAAGCAGGCGTTGTCCGAGGCCGAAAAGAAAACGGCCGCGGAGCGCACCGAGAGAGAGAAACTTGGGGCTCAGGTCGGCGAGGTGCAGCAAGAGCTTCAGGCTCTGATGAAAAAAACATGAGAGTTTGGAGCTTGATTCAAAGACCCAAGCGTCCAAGCTCGCGGCGGCCCTTGAGACTGCCAAGTTTGCCAAGGCCGAAGCCCAAAAGGCCCTCCAAGAGTTGGAGGATATGAAGAAGATAGCAGCGGGTAAGGCATTCTTTATGCAAAGCAGATATATAAAAGTAAACTACTTGTTACTTACCCGAATCCGGAGCTCTCCAGGGGCATTCGCAGATCTTCCCCGCAGCGTATCCGACACTGCCGCATTCTACCGAGTTGAAGAGGGCAGCTCGACGGAGAAGGTGTTCTGGTCTCAGTATGCTGAGGCCGGACACCCTGTGCCCTTGAGCGACCAGCTGAAACAGCTGGTCGAGCTCCACAAGGCGGCCGAACAGGCCATGAAGGGCTTCATAGTTCGGCTGTGGCCCGGAGAGGCCCTGCCTGGGAGCTACTTCGGCCTGGTGCGGCGGCTGGTGGAGGCCTGTCCAAGGCTCAAGGTCATCAAGCGCTCCGTCTGCATTGAAGGTGCCCGTCGGGCCCTTGCCCGTGCAAAGGTGCACTGGGGTAAGCTGGACGGTGAGAAGCTTGTGAAGGACGGGCCGCCACCGAGGAAGGAGCATCGCAAGCCCGAGAACTATTACAAGGATGTTCTTGCGGGTGCCCGCCTTGTGGCGGATGAATGTACCAAGGATATAATTTTTGAATAAACTCGCTCGTTTTTATCCTGTGCGCTGAAAACTTGTTCATGGGCGCTTAAGCAATGCTTATTGAATTTAAAATATTATTTTCTGTGCGGCCATTTATCAAAAAATTGAGAGATGGCCAGTCGTCGGCTTCTGCCCCCATGCCACTAGTGCTGGGGTATTTGGGATAAACTTGAGCGCTCTTTTCCCCATAGTTGGGTCCTTCGAGGGAGGCGCTCAGCACAACGAACCAGGCAATCGGACTATAATGCTTGAACACTCTCACTTAGCCATAGAACTTTATAATTTAAATTTCGGTGAAGCCCCTAGTTCGGAAGACCGAGTTCGGGGTGGTATCCACGCCTTGGCCGGACAAATCCGGCTCCTCGCTCGAAGCGGAAGAAGTCTTTAGGGACTCGAAAAACCTCTCGAACAGCGACCGGTCTCTCGCCTCATCATGACAGTCAGTTTTAGCTTTCTCCACTGAGGTGCTTAACCCAACTCAACTGGGGCACAATCGAAGTGGTTCTCCTAGTGCTACCTTAGCCGATATAGCGGAACGTAAGGCACCAAAACATAGGAGCCGGGCAAACCCAACTATTGACCCAAATCATGATTTGGAGCCGATGCATATAGTGCTATAAGTTCGGGGTGCCGCACTTGTGAAAGTGTACGGACTTCTCACACCATATTAAAGGGTACTGAAGCCCCTGGCATACTTGTCGTACCATAGTGTACGGGTGCAACATGTCATTAATGAACATATATAAAAGAGAGTAATGCAGAAAATAGACAAAAGCTATGCATTGTTTATATAAAGGCTGCTGTCAGAGCAGAACGATACAAGTGGTATTTATAAGGTAAAGATATTGGACTATTTAACATGTCCTAGCCAGGGGCAGGCCGCGGAATTGTATTCAAAACAGGTATACTGCTCGTAATAGAGACCACCTGGGGGTTCCATAATGCGGCATGGCTTGTCTACCTCCCTGGATCTTGCATCGTTTGTGCGGCAGTCGAATTGCCGAACAGGTCGTCCGAAGTATGGAGTCCTGAAAGTAAGAAAAAATTAAAAAAAGAATCCGGCAGCCCCTAGTACGTTTTAAGCCATATTTTGGGCGTGCCGTTATTGTGCCACTTCCCCTGTGCCCATTGTATTTCAAGGGCGTAGTTATGTACGCGAGGTACTGGTTTCGCTATGTTGAGAAAGCTGGGTTTGGGGCCGCATTGCTACGCTTGCTCAGAGTGTGCCAGGTGGTCCTGCTGTGGGTTACTCCGGGCGCGCTTGGCAGTGTCTGGTTTTTTAATGGCCGGACTGGAGAATTGCCTGAGAAGGCTACTTTGTACCTCCGCTGCGAGAGCCGCAGTATGCTCCTCCGTACGGAGGGAGCGTTCGGTGTTTCCGTTGACCGTAATTACTCCTCGAGGTCCTAGCATCTTGAGCTTGAGATATGCATAGTGGGGCACCACATTGAACTTTGCGAATGCGATTTGTCCGAGCAGGGCGTGATAGCCACTGCGAAACGGGACTATATCGAAGATTAACTCTTCGCTTCGGAAATTGTCCGGGGATCCGAAGACCACGTCAAGTGTTACTGAGCCTGTACAGTTGGCTTCTACACCTAGTATAACGCCTTTAAAGGTCATTCTTGTGGGCTTAATCCTTGAGGGATCTATGCCCATCTTCCGCACTGTATCCTGATAAAGCAGGTTCAGGCTACTGCCGCCGTCCATGAGGACTCTTGTGAGATGAAATCCATCGATGATTGGGTCGAGAACCAATGTGGCGAAGCCGCCATGACGGATGCTAGTGGGATGGTCCCTTCGATCAAAAGTGATCAGGCAGGAGGACCATGGGTTGAACTTTGGGGCGACTGGCTCCATCGCGTATATGTCCCGTAGCGCACGCTTCCACTCCCACGTGGGAATGTGGGTTGCGTATATCATGTTCACCGTCCGCACTTGTGGGGGAAAGCCCTTCTGTCCATTGTTGTTCGGCGGCTTGGGCTCCTCGTCGTCGCTGTGCAGCCCCTTGTCTCTGTTTTCGGCCCTTAACTTGCCTGCCTGCTTGAACACCCAACAATCCCTGTTAGTTTGATTGGCTGGCCTTTTGGGGGTGCCATGTATCTGGCACAAGCGATCGAGTATTCGGTCCAAACTGGACCGGCCCTGAGTATTCTTTTTGAATGGCTTTTTCCGCTGACCGGATTTATAGCCTTTGAATCCGGCATTGACTGCCGTGTCTTCATTGCTGTCGCTATTAACGCGACGTTTTTGCTTATTCCGACGTTTCCTGCCACTTTTGTCCTTGGTATCCGAATTACCAGGGTTCTTTGATAAGTTGTTACTGCGAGCTAGCCAGTTGTCTTCTCCCGCGCAAAAGCGGGTCATGAGTGTCGTGAGGGCTGCCATGGATTTCGGCTTTTCCTGTCCCAGGTGCCGGGCAAGCCACTCGTCGCGGATGTTGTGCTTGAAGGGTGCTAGGGCCTCTGCGTCCGGACAGTCGACTATCTGGTTTTTCTTTGTTAGGAACCGTGTCGAGAATTGTCTGGCCGATTCCTCTGGCTGCTGAATTATGTGGCTTAAGTCGTCGGCATCCGGCGGTCGCATGTAAGTGCCCTGGAAGTTGTCAAGGAATGCGGCTTCCAGGTCCTCCCAAGAACCAATTGAGTCTGCTGGCAAGCTGTTAAGCCAATGGCGGGCCGGTCCTTTAAGTTTGAGCGGGAGGTATTTGATGGCGTGTAGATCATCTCCGCGTGCCATGTGGATGTGAAGGAGATAATCCTCGATCCATACCGCTGGATCTATTGTGCCATCGTATGATTCGATGTTTACGGGTTTGAAACCCTCTGGGATTTTATGATCCATTACTTCATTCGTGAAGCATAGCGGGTGTGCGGCGCCTCTGTACTGGGCTATATCACAACGGAGCTCGGAAGAGCTATGTCTGTTGTGTTCGGCCCGGCCGGATTTGTTGTATCCGGCGTGAAGATCATTGTCACATGCCGTAGGGCGCCTGCGTGATCCGTAGATCGATCTTGTTTGTCTTGCCTTATCCTCCAGTATGTCTCGCAGGTCGGGCGCATTTTCCCGTGCCTTAGTTGAGCGGCGTCGGGGCATGGCTTGGGTGGAGGGCCGAGAGGCCTCTCTGTCGCGGCCGCGAGGTGGCCGGTCTACCATGTCATGCGCTGGTGATGTAGGTGCTTCTTCCTCTTATCGGGGTAGCGGCCTGCGCTTCGGGTAACTCTTGGAGGGGCATTTGAGTTCATGCTCTTCAGCCGCAGGGACTTCAGTCCATCTGTCAGCTAGCAAATCTTGGGCAGCTCTATGTTGTTGCTGCTTTTTCTTGAGGCTTCTTGCCGTGGCTAAAAGCCTGTGTTTAAAACGCTCTTGTTCGGCGGGGTCTGATGGTATGACGAATTCATCGTCATCGAGGCTTGCCTCGTCTTCGGAGGGAGGCGTATAGTTATCATCCTTGACCTCTCGGTCTGCCGCTCTCTCATGAGGGCTGGCTTCTCCATCTTCCTGTGCCGAATCTTGCTGAGGAGGGTTTTCTTCGGTGCTATCCGGGGTAGTATTATCTCCCGTGCCGGAATCACCGTTTTTGCTTTGGCGGGATTTAGAGCGGCGCCGCTGACGCCGGCGCTTTGGCTGTTTCTTGGGGGCGTCATCCCCCACTGTTCCATCGCCATCTCCATCTTTTGGAGTGTCCACCATATATATGTCATATGACGAGATCGAGGTGGCCTTCCAGCGCCCTACAGGTGCTGGTTCCTGTTCGTCTCCTACATCGTCGTCCATGCCGTTGATGTCTTCGGAGCTGAAGTCAAGCATGTCGGTTAGATCGTCGACAATGGCTACAAAGTTGGTGGTGGGTGGGCTTTGATTTCCTCATCGTCCGTATCCCATCCTCGCTGACCGTAGTCCGGCCAGGGCTCTCCTGATAAAGAGAGAGACTTAAGAAAATTCAGGATGTCGCCAAAAGGCGAACGCTGAAAGATGTCTGCGGCGGTGAACTCCATTATGGGCGCCCAATCGGATTCGATCGGCAGGGGCGCGGGGGGCTCGGAGTTCGGAGAGGAATCCGGATCCTCGGAGTCATCGGCCATGCGGAGTGCGGGGCCGGAGTTTGGCTCGATCGCCTCTGAGATCGCAGCCCCTGAGGTAGCGTCCAACCGCTGATCCTCGATCGGCGCAGTAGGCTCCGAATCAATGGTCGAAACCGATGCGTATGCGGCCTCCAAGGCGCTGTTCAGCGGCAGAGCTATATCATGCCCATCGAGACAGTGCGGCGCGCTTGGCTGTGGCTTGAATCCGTCGAAGATCAAGTCCCCGTGGATGTCAGTCGTGTAGTTTAGGCTTCCAAACCTGACCTGATGACCAAGGGCGTAGCTTTCGATCTGCTCAAGGTGGCCGAGCGAATTGGCCCGCAGAGCGAAGCCGCCGAAGACGAAGATCTGTCCGGGGAGAAATGTCTCACCCTGGACCGTATCGTTGTTGATGATCAAAGGAGCCATCGGGCCTAAAGGCGACGACACAGAGGAACTCTCAATGAAAGCACCAATGTCGGTGTCAAAACCGGCGGATCTCGGGTAGGGGGTCCCGAACTGTGCGTCTAGGCCGGATGGTAACAGGAGACAAGGGACACGATGTTTTTTACCCAGGTTCGGGCCCTCTCGATGGAGGTAATACCCTACTCCTGCTTGATTAATATTGATGATATGGGTAGTACAAGAGTAGATCTACCACGAGATCAAGGAGGCTGAACCCTAGAAGCTAGCCTATGGTATGATTGTTGCGTATGGGGTTGATTGCCTACGGACTACAACCCTCCGGTTTATATAGACACCAGATAGGGTTAGGGTTACACAGAGTCGGTTACAATGGTAGGAGATCTTGAATATCCGCATCGCCAAGCTTGCCTTCCACGCCAAGGAAAGTCCCATCCGGACACGGGACGAAGTCTTCAATCTTGTATCTTCATAGTCCAGGAGTCCAGCTGAAGGTATAGTCCGGCTACCCGAACACCCCCTAATCCAGGACTCCCTCAATGACCTATTAGGCGCTCAGGTTGGTGAGGCAGTTTAGTGTGTGGCTGTCAAAGCAGCCACACAGTCTTCCGCGCGCAAGGAGCGCTCAATGTTTCTCTTTACTGAAATGATGCCTTGTGGACCGGGCATCTTAACTGTAAGAGATGCATAGTGCGGTATTGCGTTAACACGGGCGAAAGCGTCGCGTCCCAGTAGTGCTTGATAGACACTTTTAAACAGAGCGATGTAGAATGTTAGCTTTTCGCTACGGAAGTTATTGGGAGAGCCGAATATGACTTCTAGTAGGAGGGAGCCCGAACAACGAGTCCCTCCGCCTGGTGTTACTCCTTTAAAGGAAATATTGCTATGGCTAATTTTAGTTGGTTCTACCCCCATTTTGCGGACCGTGTCCTGATATATCAGGTTGACACTACTGCCGCCGTCCATCAGGACTTGTGTGAAGTAGTATCCGTCAATTATCGGGTCTAACACCAGGGCAGCCCATCCTGCGTGCCGGATACTTCTAGAGTAATCCCGATTGTCGAAGGTGATCGGTTTGGATGACCAATGGCGGGACTCCGTTGTGATAGGCTCTAGGGCACATATATCTATGGGCGCCACCTTGCTTCTCCCCTTTGTCACGTGTAGCACGTTTACTGTTTTTACTTCTGATGGGAATTTCTTCTGTCCCCCAGTGCTTTGCTTGCAGGGTTCGTCATCGTCTTCACTTGGTGTATCCAGCCCCTTGTGTTCGGCGTTGAGTTTGTCGGATTGTTTGAATACCCAACATTCTCTATGGGTGTGATTTGAAGGTTTATCAAGGGTGCTGTGGATTTGACATATCTTGTCCAGAATTTTATTAAGACTGGATAGCTCGTCTCTGTTGTCTTTGAGAGGCAGCTTTTGCTGACCCCGCCGAGAGATTTTGAATCCGGCGTTAACTGTCGTGCTCTTCGGGCTATTTTCCTTATTCCGGCGCTGGTCTTTGCTGCGTCGTGGTTTCCCGTTTCCATCCCTGACTTCGGATGTACTTGGGTCACTGGTGCTGGATCTTGCCAACCAGCTGTCCTCGCCTGCGCAAAAGCGGGTCATGAGGCTTGTTAATGCGGCCATTGTTCTTGGCTTTTCCTGGCCGAGGTGCCTGGCGATCCATTCGTCTCGAACGCTATGTTTAAAAGCTACTAAGGCTTCGGCGTCCGGACAGTCGACTATTTGGTTCTTTCTAGTAAGAAACCTGTTCCGGAGTTTTCGGGCCGACTCTCCGGGCTGTTGAGTTATATGACTTAAATCATCAGCATCCGGTTGTTGGACATAGGTCCCATGAAAATTTGCCCGAAAGGCGTCCTCGAGCTCTTTCCAACTTCCAATAGTGCTTTAGGGTAGGCTTTTGAGCCAATGCCTGGCTGGCCCTTTGAGCTTGAGGGGTAGGTATTTGATGGCGTGGAGATCATCTCCTCGAGCCATGTGGATATGGAGGATATAATCCTCAATCCAGACCCCTGGGTCTGTCGTTCCGTCATATGCCTCTATGTTTACGGGTTTGAATCCCGCTGGAAATTCATGGTCCAGCACCTCATCAGTGAAACATAGGGGGTGCGCGGCACCCCTGTATTTGGGTGTGCCGTGGTGTTCGGATATTTGTTGTGTTGCATTGCTTGCTAGGGCGTGCTTTCTTGGCCCGTAGATAGATCTGGTTGGACCATCTTTTTGATGCGGGCCCTCGTGTGGATCATGTGCTGGCTTGTGTGCGGCGTCGTCTGCCACTCTATGTTGGCCGTGAGGTCGTCTATCCGACCGGATGGCTGCTTTGTTTTTTGATTGCGGGGGCTCTAAGGCCTCCTCATCAAATTCGGGCAGTAGCTTTCGCTTCGGGTAGCTCTTTGTGTGGCTACTGCCGCCATATTTGTCTGCGGTGTTGAGTACTTTGCTCCATCTGATTCTTAGTGCATCTTTCGCAGTTTTGAGCTTCCGCTTCTGCTTTTGTAGGCTACGCGAAGTGGCGATGAGCCTTTTATGGAGGTTCTTCTGCTCCAGGAATTTGTCCGATGTGAGGTCATCCAGACTGTTATCTTCGCCGGGGACGGGTTGTTCAGCTTGATTATCCAAGTTGCCTTGTTCGTCGTCCGCCGGCTCGCCCTGCTCTGTGGCTGGGTCTGTATGACCACTGTTTCTATTGATGCGGGGTTTGGAGCGGCGCTTACGCCGCCTCTTTGACTGCTTTTCGAGGGAACGATCCTTCGCTGCATCCTCTCGTTCCTCGTTGTCGTTCCCTTTGGGTGTGTCCACCATGTATACATCGTGCGATGACGCGGCTGTCCAGTGCCCTGTAAGTGCTGGTTCCTGTTCGTCTCCTACATCGTCATCCATATCGTCGATGTCTTCGGAGTCGAAGTCGAGCATGTCGGTCAAGTCATCGATAGTGGCTATAAAGTGGGTGGTGGGTGGGCGTTGAATTTCTTCGTCGTCCGCATCCCAATCCTGCCGGTCGTAATCCGGCCAGGACTCTCCTAACAAAGAGAGAGACCTTAGTGAATTCAGTATGTCGCCGAAGGGAGAGTGCTGGAAGATATCCGTGGCGGTGAACTCCATGATCGGCGCCCAATCGGATTCGATTGGCAGGGGCGCGGGTGGCTCGGAGTCCGAAGGGGAGTCCGGCAGCGCGGAGTCACGGGCCTTGCGAAGGGGAAGGCTTGTGTTCAGCTCGACCGCCGTTGAGTCTGCGTCCTTCATGGCGGGGTCCAACCACCCGTCCATGGATGGCACAGTTGGCTCCGAATTGAAGGTCAGAGTGGTTGCAGGTGTGATCTCCTGAACATTGTCCGGCGGCAGAGCTAGATCATGCCCATCGTGACAGTGCGGCGCACATGGCAAGGGCTCAAATCCGTCAAAGATCAAGTCTCCGCAGATGTCGGCCGTGCAGTTTAAACTTCCAAACCTGACCTGATGGCCAGGGGCGTAGCTTTCAATCTGCCCCAGATGGCCAAGCGAATTGGCCCGTAGTGCAAAGCCGCTGAATACGAAGATCTTGTCTGGGGAGAGAAGTCTCACCCTGGACCGCATCGCTAACGATGATCGAAGGAGCCATCAAGCCTGATGATGACGACACAGAGGAACTCTCAATGAAAGCACCAATGTCGGTGTCAAAACCGGTGGATCTCGGGTAGGGGGTCACGAACTATGCGTCTAGGCGGATGGTAACAGTAGACAAGGGACACGATATTTTTACCCAGGTTCGGGCCCTCTCGATGGAGGTAAAACCCTACTCCTGCTTGATTAATATTGATGATATGGGTAGTACAAGAGTAGATCTACCACGAGATCAGAGAGGCTAATCACTACAAGCTAGCCTGTGGTATGATTGTCGTTATTGTGTCCTACGGACTAAACCCTCCGGTTTATATAGACACTTGAGGGGGCTAGGGTTACACAGAGTCGGTTACAAGGAAGGAGATCTACATATCCGTATTGCCAAGCTTGCCTTCCACGGCAAGGAGAGTCCCATCCGGATATGCGACGAAGTCTTCAGTCTTGTATCTTAATAGTCCAACAGTCCGGCAAAGGATATAGTCCGGCTGTCCGGATACCCCCTTATCAAGGACTCCCTCACCAGTAATGCAGCAGTTTTCCTTGGACACATTGGCTCCTTTTGTGCAGTTGAACTAAAATCGAAGTTGGAATAAAACCGAGCTTTAATTTTGATATCCCTGTAAGCAACAAAAGGTATAAGGGAAACAATTACTGAGAAATAACGGTTGATGACTTGTAGTCCGAGAAGAAAAACATCTACTGCTCTACCTTATCTTAATGGGAAACAAAGCAGGAGAGTAGCAATTCTCCATCAGTGTGATTCATTCATATTAACTGAGACATTATCTTAACAATGCCTTGTTTCAATATGTATAAAGAACGAAAAAGCAGAAAAGTATCATTCCTAAAACAATGCGACTGATTCATTTTAACAGAGACATTATCTTAATAATACCTTGGTTAAACATGTAGAAAGAACTACAAAGCAGGACAGTACCATTTGTAAAACACTGTAACTGATATATAATAATAGAGACATTAGCTGAACAATACATTTCTTAAACATGTACTCCGGCCGATCCCTAACAGAAATGGTACTCCCGCCGATCCCTAACAAGTGTTGCAGTTTTGAACTAAGGTTCAGTAGTTAATTCTGAGGAAAGTAGGTACTGACCTTTCAAGACCAAGATTTGAAACTACGCCTGAGATGGATCTAAAAGAGATCTCAACACATATATGGAAATCCGGCCTCATTTTGTGCAGTTCCACCAAAATTAAGCGAAGCAAAATGTCGCAATAGCAACAAGTTGAATAGATATCCCTGTTTTAACAGAGGCAAAAAGGAATCAATTACTAGCCAATAAAGGAGGATGAAACATGCGGCCACAAAAATGGTAATCCCGCCAATCCCTAACAAGTGCTGCAGTTTTGAACTAAGATTCAGTAGTTAATTAATTGTGAGAGTGGCATTGCTTAATTTTACCAGCGGCATTAGATTAACGAAAAGCATAAAAAGTTCCAGGGTAGAGTGGGCGCAACAACAGTATGTGCTTCCATCTACTTATAAAGGGGGTGATGCAGAGTTTGTTGTAACAAAGCAACAAGCATCATGTCTGGGTTGGTTCCATTTTTGTTCACTACTTAATGGGAAAAGACAGCAATACAATAGCTTCAATTCAACATTTATTTAAAACAGTACCAATACAAGTAGCACAACATCTCAAAGCACACTGCACAATCATGTGGATGAAGGCCTGTACTGACCTTTCATGAGACGAACAAGATAAAATACGAATATGCCAACACAAATAAGAAATCCAATCTTGTTTTGTGCAGTTGCACTAAAATCAAGCAAAGTATTACGCGTAGCGAAGCAAAATGTCGCAATAGTAACAAGTTGAATAGATATCCCTATATAAACAGAGGCAAAAAAGGAATCAATTACTGGCTAATAAAGGAGGATGAAACATGCGGCCACAAAAATGGTAATCCCGCCAATCCCTAACAAGTGTTGCAGTTTTGAAATAAGATTCAGTAGTTCATTCTGAGAGTGGCATCAATTACTGGCTTATAAAGGGGGTGATGCTGAATTTGTTGTAACAAAGCAACAAGCATCATGTCTGGGTTGGTCCCATTTTTGTTCATTACTTAATGGGAAAAGACAGCAATACAATAGCTTCAATTCAACATTTATTTAGAACAGTACCAATACAAGTAGCACAACATCTCAAAGCACACTGCACAATCATGTGCATGAAGGCCTATACTGACCTTTCATGAGACCAACAACGATAAAATATGAATCTGCCAACACGAATAGGAAAGCCAATCTCGTTTTGTGCAGTTGCACTGAAATCAAGCAAAGTGTTTTGCGTAGCGAAGCAAAATGTCGCAATAGCAACAAGTTGAATAGATATCCCTGTTTAAACAGAGGCAAAAAAAGGAATCAATTACTGGCTAATAAAGGAGGATGAAAGATGCGGCCACAAAAATGGTAATCCCGCCAATCCCTAACAAGTGTTGCAGTTTTGAAATAAGATTCGGTAGTTAATTCTGAGAGTGGCATCAATTGCTTGCTTATAAATGGGGTGGTGCTGAATTTGTTGTAACAAAGCAACAAGTGATATGTCTCCAACATATCTATAATTTTATGCTCACAGCTGCTTGGAATATCTGCATTCTAAGAAATGGGAGAACTTTCAGGGGCGTCCAGGCTACTTTTGCTGCCTGGAGGGGCAGTTTTGTACATGATATTCTACTCCTGTCACATAGGTTTAAGGATAGCTATAAGTCTAGGCTTGTAGATTGGGCCAACTCCCTTATATAATTGTAAGTTCTTCTTCCCTTTAGTTTAGGTTTGTAATCTTTTCTTCCCTTTCTGTACAGTTTGTTTTTTTTGGGTGACTGCAATAAAGGGCTGTGGGGTTTTTACCCTACAGTAAATATTCAAAAAAACATATCTATAATTTTTGATTGCTCCATGCTATATTATCTACTGTTTTAGGCAATATTGGGCTTTATTATCCACTTTTATATTATTTTTGGGACTAACTTATTAACCAGAGGTACAGCCCAGATTTGTTGTTTTATGCCTATTTCAGTGTTTCGAGGAAAAGGAATATCAAACGGAGTCCAAACAGAAAAATCCTTTTTGGAACGTGATTTTCTCACCGGATAAGACCCAGGGAACTTGGAGTGCACGTCAGAAGATACGGGAGCTGCCCACGAGGGTGGTGGTGCGCCCCCTGCCTTGTGGGGCTCCCGTGGCTCCCCGGTGTACTTCCGGCTCCCATATATATCCATGTACCCTAAAACTTCCAGAACAGAGATTAGATCGGGAGTTCCGCCGCCGCAAGCCTTTGTAGCCACCAAAATCCTCTCGGGACCCTGTTCTGGCACCCTGCCGGAGGGGGGAACCCTCACCGGTGGCCATCTTCATCATCCTGGCACTCTCCATGACGAGGAGGGAGTAGTTCACCCTCGGGGCTGAGGGTATGTACCAGTAGCTATGTGTTTGATCCCTCTCTCTCTCTCTCTCGTGTTCTTGATTTGGCACGATCTTGATGTATCGCGAGCTTTGCTATTATAGTTGGATCTTATGTTTCTTCTCCCCCTCTTCTCTCTTGTAATGGATTGAGTTTTCCCCTTGAAGTAATCTTATCGGATTGAGTCTTTAAAGATTTGAGAACACTTGATGTATGTCTTGCCGTGCGTATCCGTGGTGACAATGGGATATCACGTGCCACTTGATGTATGTTTTGGTGATCAACCTGCGGGTTCCGCCCATGAACCTATGCATAGGGGTTGGCACACGTTTTCGTCGTGATTCTCCAATAGAAACTTTGGGCACTCTTTGAAGTACTTTGTGTTGGATTGAATAGATGAATCTGAGATTGTGTGAGGCATATCGTATAATCATAACCACGGATACTTGAGGTGACATTGGAGTATCTAGGTGATGTGTGTATTAAGGTGTTATTCTAGTACGAACTCTAGGGCTGTTTGTGACACTTATAGGAATAGCCCAACGGATTGATTGGAAAGAATAACTTTGAGGTGGTTTCGTACCCTACCATAATCTCTTCGTTTGTTCTCCGCTATTAGTGTCTTTGTAGTGACTCTTTGTTGCATGTTGAGGGATAGTTATATGATACAATTATGTTACTATTGTTGAGAGAACTTGCACTAGTGAAAGTATGAACCCTAGGCCTTGTTTCCTATCATTGCAATACCGTTTACGCTCACTTTTACCGCTTGCTACATTGCTGTTTTTATATTTTCAGTTTACAAAAACCTATATCTACCATCCATATTGCACTTGTATCACCATCTCTTCGCCGAACTAGTGCACCTGTACACTTTACCATTGTATTGGGTGTGTTGGGGACACAAGAGACTCTTTGTTATTTGGTTGCAGGGTTGCTTGAGAGAGACCATCTTTATCCTACGCCTCCCACGGATTGATAAACCTTAGGTCATCTACTTGAGGGAAATTTGCTACTGTCCTACAAACCTGTGCACTTGCAGGCCCAACAACGTCTACAAGAAGAAGGTTGTGTAGTAGACATCAACAAGCATCATGTCTGGGTTGGTCCCATTTTTGTTCACTACTTAATGGGAAAAGACAGCAATACAATAGCTTCAATTCATCATTTATTTAAAACAGTACCAATACAAGTAGCACAACATCTCAAAGCACACTGCACAATCATGTGGGTGAAGGCCTGTACTGACCTTTCATGAGATGACCAAGATAAAATATGAATCTACCAACACGAATAGGAAATCCAATCAAGTTTTGTGCAGTTGCACTGAAATCAAGTAAAGTTGCCGCTGTGACATTTAAGTTTTCTATAGCAACAAGTTGAATAGATATCCCTGTTTTAAGAGGCAAAAAAGAAAAAATTACTGGCCAATAAAGGAGGATGAAACATGCGGCCACAAAAAGAAGCATCTACCTTATCTTGATGGAAAACAAAGTATAGGACAGTAGCATTTCTAAAATGGTTGCATTGATTCATATTAACAGAGAAATTCTCTTAAAATAGATCAGTAGTTAATTCTGAGAGTGGCATCAACTACTGGCTTATAAAGGGGGTGATGCTGAATTTGTTGTAACAAAGCAACAAGCATCATGTCTGGGTTGGTCCCATTTTTGTTCACTACTTGATGGGAAAAAACAGTACCAAAACAAGCACAACATCTCAAAGCACACTGCACATCATGTGGTTGAGACCAAGATTTGAAACAACTCGCCATGGAGACTGGAAACAAATCTCGATCTCCTTTTGTGCAGTTCCACAAAAATTAAGCAAAGTCACCGCTGCGACATTCAAGTTGATCTGCACAAAACACTCTTAAAACATAAGTATTTTGAGTAGCGAAGCAAAATGCCGTAGTAGCAACAAGTTGAATCGATACCCCTGTTTTAACAGAGGCAAAAAGGAAACAATTACTTGCCGATAAAGGAGGATGAAACAAACGGTGACAGAAAGAAGCATCTAACTTATCTTGGATGGAAAACAAAGTAGGATAGTAGCATTTCTAAAACGGTTGCATTGATTCATATTAACAGAGACATTCTCTTGAAACAACATTCGTTAAAAAATGTAATTTACTTTTAATAGTGGCATTATTTCAATTTTCCGGCGGCATTCTTAGATTAACAATAGAAAAATAGCTGCATGCGACATGCCAGCACCATGTGCGTCCACACGTATAAATGGGTGATGCAGAGTATGTAGCCAAGCAGCATATATGCGCTGGTCCCATATTTGTTCTCTTTGAACCTTCTTCCTATGTGAGGGTAGCAAATCTAGTCATGCACAAACTACCCGACCCCCAGTTTGTTTCCCTTTTCAAGAAAGAGATTGGTTCCTTACAGATGTGTGTACTGGGTTACCCCATTTTCCCTTTTCGACCTACAAAGCGGCTGGATAGCCAGTCTATACTACTTTCCGCCCCTGCTTTCCTCATTGAACCACGTCCTGGATTCTTGCTCCAGCCCACTGCACCCTTCTTTCCTCTTTGAACCAAGACCTAGATTCGACTACAGATCGAAAAAGATCCACATGCAGCTAGAGCAACGACGGTTTCAAAGAAACTTATACCTTAGGGTCGTCGGGATGTGGCAAGGCGTGCGGCGGGAGGTCGGATCTGCCCACACTATGTACGACAGCGAGGAAGAAGGGGTCGGTGGCCCTCCCGCACAGGCACTGGGTGAAAGAGAACAGCGCAGTCGGCAGTGGATTGCCTCCCTCGCCGAAGGCGATAGAGTGAACGATGCACCTCCTCCCCTTCCTGGTGCAACGGGATACAAATGCCTCCTTCACCAGCTGTGAGGGGGGAGAGAGAGACAAGAGGCCAATGCAGTCTTGTTTAGATCTGGTGAAGAGAGGGTGAGAGACTGTGAATATAGCAAACCCTAGCAAATGAACGCTGAGCCTCCAGCGTGTAACATATATGTAGTGCGGCCAGTGTGTGGAGAGTGCAAACCCTAGCGAACAAGCGCTGAGGCTCCCGCTTATATATACTACTGTAGTACGGACTGGGCTCTGGTGCCTTCACTGCACCTGCTTTTAGCTGTATGACAGGTGAGCCAGCCACATTTTGGGCCCACCTTTCATAAATCCAAAGGCAGGTGCACTAAGTCAATGAAGCTGCGTCCATATAGTACTCTCGTGTATACGACTAATATATAGTGGAGTGGTTTTCTTATTCTCTCCATAACAATCGTTTTAAATTATGTAAGTACGAAACAAAACTCTTTATTTAATGTACAGTGAAGAAAACTAGTACTACTTCCGATGAACTAACGATCCACGCCCAAGCGTCCTGGTCGCACTTCCTATCCTTCACGTGTGGTACACTATGAACAACCACACATGCGCCAAATTATCGGAAATGTGTGAGAGTGTGTACAAATAAAGAAATTTAATTTCAATTATCGGAAAGGTTTGGGAGTATTACAAAGTTTGACTAGCTACTGATGGAAGACAACTTGTTTTTCATCGAAAATCGATCAGCTTCACCAGCCGACGCAACCATGAGCATCGATAGGTCATCATGGTGATGCATCATCCATTTGGCATCAAGTTAGGGTGAGGCACCTAAGAAGTTCGACAAATCCTCACTGTGGTCTGTTTCTTCTCAGTAATCAAGCTCGAGGAAGGAAGAACCACGTGGCAGAGGATAGTGAGGTGGAACAACAATGGCCATCCAATTTTGTGTAGTTCCACTAAAATTGAGGAAGACATGCACGGGTATGGAGACACGCATCGCTATTTCCAAAAATATAAAAGTACACCAGCCGACGAACCCTAGCTACTATGCATGGGAAGCTGGGGAGTAGTCGCATAGAAGAAAACCCACACGCAGCGACCTGGGGAGCTGGACAAGTACAAGAAGTTATACCTCAGGTCGGCGAGATGTCGTTTAGTCGGGCGGGCGGGATCTGCCCACACGACGGCAGCGAACAAGGGCGCGGAGGATCTTCACCAGCCGACGGCGACAACGTCAAAGCTGCACCTCCTCACCTCCCGCAGCAGACGGGATTCGGCCGGATCTGTGACCACCGGTGAGGAGACAGATAGAGTGGACACTGTCATCTTGTTTTGATATGGAGAGGGTGAGAGAGCGAGACGCGAGAAACTCTATCAAACAAGAGGCTATAATGGAGTAAAAAAATCCCTCCATAGCAGTAGTTTTAAATAGAATACGCGCGTTCCCGGAGAAAAGAAACGAAAACTGGCAGACAATTTTTTAAGGGTCTGTCTAGGACACATCTAGATGTGACATAGTTATGTCACATATAAGTTGATGTCCACTCTGTTTGTGGTCTTTTCCTAGTTTTTTTTGTTTCTTATTGCTACATTATATACTTGTGGGAGCTTAGATGTGATATCCTTAAATAACATCTATATGTGAATTAGAAAAACTGTTTTTCTAACGTACCAAGAAAGAAAACTCGATCGAAAACACGCCCCCGCTTCCAGGTCGCGAGAGTCGTCGCGCACACACACATAGACATAGCCATGCATATCCGTGTTTACGTAAAATTCCATTTCCATCTCCATCTCCAATCATATTTGTCCAACTGGCACATTATTTACGTTGTTAATTCTACACACAGCAATATTAACGTACATCATCTCTTGTTTGCGCACGTCCGGACTGCTGCCACGGCCGGTCCTGACCAACCCGAATCCTCTTCATCACCCGCACGTGCTTCCCGCCCGAAACGGTCAGTGCCGCATTCATGCCCTGCCAGAGCGGATGCGACCTCTCACTGGAGCAGGCATTGAAGCGGCGCGCCGGCCGAGAGAGCGTTACCCGCGCCGCTTCCGGGTGCACGCGGCTGCTCCGTGTTCAAAGCTCGCAATAGCCGGCTACAACATGCATGTAAAAAGTTCTTAGGTGTCCGTGCTACAGCTAGCTGTCCTCCCCCTACTCGTCAATCTCTTCCAGTAGTGCTAGTACTCCATGGCGCGATCCATCGACAAGCAGGCAGGAAAGTTATGGTATACTACTCGGTTTGTGGTGAGTGGCATGCCGAGCGACCGTGTGGGGTCGAGCCGTGGAGGATGGTGAGACACGAACACGACAGACGTGATTTAAACGTTGGTTTTGCTCAATGGCGCGATCCAACGAAACGAAATGTTGGTTTCTCTCCATTTGCATTTTTTCTCCGGAAAAACGGAAACTTTTCCACTCCATTTTCATTCCTATTCCAAGGTTGCCCCGTTATAACATTCCATCAAATACAAAGGAAAACTAACACGCAAGCTGATGCATCTCAATGATTCACAGATCATAGCCAATATTTACTTCACAACTAAAGAAAAAAGTTGTGAGAGCGTTTACGATAGAAAAACTACTAATGGGGTCACTACAACTTAAACCCTAAACCCTAATCATGATTTAATTTCCTGGCCAGGTAGAACCTGTCGAAGGAAAGACGGCTGGCACCCTCGGATCATACGATGCTTTTGTGCAGTTCCACTAAAATCGACCTGAGCATCCCTAATGGCAAAGATATTGAAGAAGTGTGATTAGAATAATAGTACTGGCACTAGTTCATGAGACATAAACTCATCACAAGTAGAAGCCGGTAGAAGTAGAGAAAGATCGACATGGAGATGGAGCTACGGCAGTGGAGCAAGCCGGCTCCAAAAGGAAGATGGACTACCTGGGACGTCGGGCTGTAGCTAGAAGGGCGGTTGGGACGCGGCATCGGGCCATACCGCGGTGACCCCCGATTGGGACGCACCAACTGTGGGTTTTCTCCCTCGCCAATGTCGACCGCGTCTACACAGAACATTGTTCCCTTCCCCCAGCTGCGGGATCAGGCCCGTCGTTCTATGCTTGTGAAGAGAGCAACCTAAGCAAGCAGGCTTGTAGCTTAGGCTCTTGCTAGTGTATATATAGTGGTTTTTTTTCTCTCCATATCAACCATTTTATATTGCGTACGTGTCATTCAAGAGTGAAATGATGGTTGCTTCTTCCGACTAACTTAATGTGTGATTTGACTGCTCCTTAGTGGCCCCTACATGTACTCCCCCTATGTGTATGCAACAGTCACACGTACACATGGACGTAAAACCGCGCGCGACACCCTAATGCATTCATGTCCGAGCACACAACGGAACACACACGGTCACGCTCAAGTGCTCAACCTACACGTGCATGCACACACATACTCAGTTAGGGTGAGCTAGTGACCGTATGAACACCGGAAAATATATATATTGAGCGAAATGAGCGTATTATGAAGTCCACTGACCATATTTTTACAAATATACAGTGACAGACAGTGTATTTGTCTCCTTTGAAATTAAGCCATATTAACCGGAGAGGAGGCAGCATGGACTAGCATTACTTAGCTGTGTCCCGTCAACTTGCCGAACGAGGAGAAGATTGCAGGACGGGAGAAGCTTGCGCGTAGGACAAGGAGAAACTTTTGACTAATGCAAGCTCTCCCTCGCTCAGGCGGTGGACGTGCAACAGTTAATTCGGTGTCAGATTGCCAGAAGCATACACTATACTACTAGTGCTATTATTGTTTGACTTCCCGAACAACCAAGCGCAAAGTTTACTAGGAGTAGTACTACTACTATAGTCCATAAAGGTACGTACTATACTAGTACTAGGAACCGGATGGAGGAGCGTCTGCACTCTTATTATAACACTAGTAGAAAAAGGGTCAAATGTGAGACACATTAGTCCCGGTTTGTAACAGAACCGGCACTAATGTGTCCATTAGTGCCGGTTCCAACGGCTAGGTGGGAGGAGCTCTTTAGTACCAGTTCATGGCAAACCTTTAGCACCAGTTTGTGCCACGAACCGGTACTAATGAAAGTGGTGGCAGGATGTTGTCAGAGTGGGGCCCCTCCAACACCTTTAGTACCGGTTCGTGGCACGAACCGGTACTAAAGGTCGTCCTATAAAAACCCATCGTCCACCAGCACTATGTTCTTCCCCCTTTCCCCTCTCCCTCTCCTCTGTTCTATCCTTCTTCATCTTGAGTTCATCACAAAATTTGCCCCAAATTTGTCAAGATTTGCAGGCCCCCATCCATTCAAATGATCACAAAGGTTAGCAACTTTGTCCTTTCATCTCTCATTGCTAGATTAGCTCTTGCATTGGTTTATATAGTGACTAATTGTGGGTTTTAGTAATTTGGGAGGAATTATATTTGGTACTATTTGATTTATATGCAAATTGAGGTCAAAATAACACTTACTTTGCATATGTAGGTGTGGTTTACTTAGTGCCTTCTAAATCTCCGTTGTAACCACCATCGATCGCCCGCACCGTCCTATCGCCGGCACCACCTTGTGGTGAGCCTCTTGTTCATGTAATTTTATATAAAAAATTGATGTTTGTGTGATTTGGATATATAGTTAGTCGTATAATTATCTTACCCATACGTTGTTTGTTATACATAGTGCCATGGTTTTGATATCCGTCCCCGTCGGCCCTCATCCTTGTTATGATTCGGATGTGGTATATTCTCTTTTAAAACTATTTGTTGCATTTCGTGTTTATGACAAATTATGCCCATCAAGTTGACATAGATATTTTTATCTAGGAGGTATGTGAACCGGAAATTCCAACCGACCCTATTGTCGAGAGGTTAAATCTAGTTGAAAGAGAAAACGAGTATTTGAAAGAAAAATTGAAAAGAATTGAGGGGGAGAAGATGGAATTGGAGTTGCATGTTGCCGATGTCGTCGATGATCACAAGATCAAGATGGAGAAAATGCGCTTGAAGATTAGAAAGATTAGAAAATATTCCATTGATAGTGAGGCTTGGTATCATTATGCTGTTGGATCAATTGTTACCTTAGTTGCGATCTTGATCGCATTTGTTGTTGCATTTATATGCTTTAGCTAGAGAGTTATTTGCTTGTTGCATTTAAGTGTTGTATGAACTTTATGTATTGTATTAATTTGGTGTTTTTGGTGCTGTGTATTAATGATGAGCGGCAATGGATGTACGATGACCGATGCTCTCCCGAGTTCATTAATGGCGTGCATACTTTTCTGCTTGCGGCTGAGGCAAACAAGCGGGCGGATGGTTTTATGCCTTGTCCATGTGCTGGCTGTAAGAATGGTCACAATTACTCTACGTCAAGAACCATTCACATCCACCTGTTTGAGTCCGGTTTCATGCCCCACTATAATGTTTGGACCAAGCATGGAGAAAGAGGGGTTATGATTGAAGACAATGAAGAAGAAGAGGATGACGACAGCTATCCTGGCCATGGGTTCCCAGAATATGATGATACAACAATGGGGGAAGAAGCTGAGCCGGTAATGCGGGAAGAAGCTGAGCCGGCAATGCGGGAAGAAGCTGAAGAATAGGCATTAGATGAGCCCGTTGATGATCTAGGTCGGGCCATTGCCGATGCAAAGAGAAACTGCACAAGTGATTTGGAGAAGAAGAAGTTGCAGCGCATGTTAGAGGATCACAAAAAATTGTTGTACCCGAATTGCGTAGGTGACAAGAAAAAGCTGGGCACCACACTGGAATTGCTGCAGTGGAAGGCAGATAATGGTGTATCTGACAAGGGATTGGAAAGTTGCTGGTAATGATAAAGAATATGCTTCCAAAGGACAACGAATTGGCCGAGAGTACGTACGAAGCAAAGAAGGTTGTCTGCACTCTAGGGTTAGAGGTGCAGAAGATACATACATGCCCTAATGATTGCATCCTCTACCGCAGTGAGTACGAGGATTTGAACGCTTGCCCGGTATGCGGTGCATTGCGCTATAAGATCAGCCCCGATGACCCTGGTGATGTCGAGGGCGAGCGCCCCAGGAAGAAGATTCCTGCCAAGGTGATGTGGTATGCTCCTATAATACCACGGTTGAAACATTTGTTCCAAAACAAAGAGCATGCCAAGGCGATCCTATGGGACAGAGAAGACCGTAAGAAAGACGGAAATGTGATGCCCCCGATTCAAGATCAGGGACTCACGGGAAGATATCACAACACAACTCTAAAACATAAATAAGTCATACAAGCATCATAATACAAGCCAGGGGCCTCGAGGGTGCGAATACAAGTGCTCGATCATGGACGAGTCAGCGGAAGCAATAATATCTGAGTTCAGACATAAGTTAAACAAGTTGCCATAAGACGGCTAGCACAAACTGGGATACAATCGAAAGAGGCGCAGGCCTCCTGCCTGGGATCCTCCTAACTACTCCTGGTCGTCGTCAGTGGGCTGCACGTACTAGTAGGCACCTCCGGTGTAGTAGGAGTCATCGTCAATGGTGGCGTTTGGCTCCTGGGCTCCATCGTCTGGTCGCAACAATCGGGTAAAGAAAGGGGGAAAAGGGGGGAACAAGGCAACCATGAGTACTCATCCAAAGTACTCGCAAGCAAGGGGCTACACTACATATGGATGGATATATGTGTAAAGGGCCATATCAGTGGACTGAACTGCAGAATGCCAGAATAAGAGGGGGATAGCTAATCCTGTCGAAGACTACGCTTCTGGCAGCCTCCGTCTTGCAGCATGTAGAAGAGAGTAGACTACAGTCCTCCAAGTAGCATCGCATAGCATAATCCTACCCGGCGATCCCCTCCTCATCGCCCTCTTAGAGAGCGACCACTGGGTTGTATCTGGCACTTGGAAGGGTGTGTTTTATTAATTATCCAGTTCTAGTTGTCATAAGGTCAAGGTACAACTCTGGGTCGTCCTTTTACCGGGGGACACGGCTATTCGAATAGATAAACTTCCCTGCAGGGATGCACCACATAACCCAACACGCTTGATCCCATTTGGCCGGACACACTTTTGTGGGTCATGCCCGGCCGCGGAAGATCAACACGTCGCAGCCCCACCTAGGCACAACAGAGAGGTCAGCACGCTGGTCTAAACCTAAGCGCACATGGGTCTGGGCCCATCGCCCTTAGCACACCTGCACGTTGCGAACGCGGCCGGCGAGCAGACCTAGCAACCTCCATTACAAAGGAAGTCACATTACGCGGTCCAACCTGGCGCGCGCCACTCAATCCCTGACGTCATGAAGGCTTCGGCTGATACCACGACGTCGAGTGCCCATAACTTTCCCACGTAGTTGGTTAGTGCGTATAGACCAAATGGCCAGATTCAGATCAAATACCAAGAACTCATTATGCATGTTATTTTGAAATAACCGCGAACGTCGACAGGGCCAGGCCCACCTCTCACCCAGGTAGTCTCAACCTGCACTGTCGCTCCGCCACAAAGATCAAGCCAGAGGGCCGTCGGGACCAAGGTCCTTTCAGCCCCCAATCCGTGAATCACTCGCGGGTACTCCTCGAGCCGACCAGACTTTAGTCACCACATGTATCATGTATAAAGTATAGTATATACCCGTGATCAGCTCCCGAGTGATGACGGCCCGATAGTATAACACAGCAGACGGACAAGAATGTAGGGCCACTGATGGAAAACTAGCATCCTATACTAACCATGTAGGATTGCAGGTAAAGGTAACAACAGTAGTAGCAAGGACACGCTATGCATCACGATAGGATAAACGGAAAGCAGTAACATGCTACACTACTCTAATGCAAGCAGTATAGGAGAGAATAGGCGATATCTGGTGATCAAGGGGGGGGGGGGCTTGCCTGGTTGCTCAGACAAGACGGAGGGGTCATCGGTGACGTAGTCGATCACAGGGGCATCAGCATCGTCACAGGGTCTACCGAAGAGAAACAGGGGGGAGAAACAGTAAATACATAGCAAGCAAGTGCATAACAGGATAACAGGCAAAGCTAGACGTGTTCTAACGCGGTATGAGGTGATACCGGTGAAGGGGGAACCAACCGGGAAAGTATCCTCGGTGTTTCGCATTTTTGGGCAGAGGAGCCGGAGGGGGAAAGTTGCGAGTTCGGTATGTTAGGGGTGTGTGGCGGACGAACGGGCTGCGTATCCGGGTTCGTCTCGTCGTTCTGAGCAACTTTCATGTAGAAAGTATTTTCATCCGAGTTACGGATTAAAAGATATGATTTTCTAAAGATTTTATTAATTACTGGAATTTAATTAATTAATTAAATTAATTCGAAAAATGGATTAATGACATCAGCATGATGTCATGCTGACGTCAGTAGTCAACGGAGTTGACTGGTCAACTTGACCAGGGGGTCCCACTGGTCAGTGACACATATTAATTAAACATTTTAATTAGCCTAATTATTATTAATTAGGGGGTGGGCCCCACTGTCATACATATTAATTAGCTAATTAACTAACTAGGTTAATTAGATAACTAATGTTTAATTACTTTAATTATTTGTTTAGTTTAATTAATCAAAATTAATTAAGTTAATTATTTCTGTAGTTAATTAATTAATTATAATTTTTTATATATTTTTTTAATTCTTTTTTTATAAAACGTTCTGGGCTAGGCCCACCTGTCATTGGTCCAGAGGGGCTAGTGGGCACGGGCGTAGAGGGCAAACGGGCGCGGGCAACGGTTTAGGGCGCAACCCAATCGGGCACATGCCCAGGGCGCCGTGGCGAGGCCGGGCGGTCACCGGAGGGGGACGCCGGCAGGAGAGCAACAGGGCGGCACCGGTGGCGAGGGGAGTGGCGCTGCGCGCGGGCAGCACAGACGGAGGCGGGATGCAACAGAGTCGGCGTGCAGCTACGCTAGGCGAGGCCGTAGCTGGTGCGGGTGCGGCGATGCGAGCCGCAGCGAGCGGCCAGCGTAGGGAGGTGGACCGCGGCGAGGGAGGCCGGAGCGGGGCGGCGAGTGAGCAGCGGCAGGACGTCGGCCGCGAGGTGGAGCAAGAGGCGGGAGGTGGCGGAGCCGAAATGGGGTCACGGGCGTGGCGTGTCCAGGGTCGTGCGCGCGCCGGGGATGAAGGTCGCGGCGAGCGCGACAGGGGGCGCGTGCGGGCATGGGTGCCGGCCGCGGGCGCAGGCAGCAAGGGCCGCGACAGTTCGGCACGCGCTGCGGGGAGCAGGGCGCGGGGTGAGACATGGCGATGGTAGCGGAGCAGCAGCTGCGGCAGGAGAGCAGCGGCAGTGGCCGGCATTGTGGGTGGAAGGGCACGGTGCTGTGGAAGCAGAGAGGGAGGAGGGAGGCGGCGGCTCACATCGATATGCAGGGTACGGGGCAGCGAGGCGTGAGGAGGAAGACGGGGACGGCCTTGTAGACGGAGACGACATCGGCGATGGAGTCCGGTGGGGCAGCTCCAGCAAGGGGTCGAAGAGGAGGACGGTGAGGCGGCGTTCCGGGCAGCGGCGACGGCGTGCTTGTGAGCCCCGATCCAATTTGGATCGGGGGGAAACGACGTGGGGGGAGGAGTGCGGGTGGTTGTGTTAGGGTTTGACCAGGGGTGGGGGTTATGGGGGGAGTGGGGTGGCCGGCTGGGCCTTTGCCCAGTTGGGCTGGTTGGCCCGATGGCCTGCTGGGTCGAGGCCCAGTTCGGGGGAGGGGTCTCTTTTTCTCTTTTTTTGTTTTACTTCTTCTTATTTTTGTTTTTCTATTTCGGCTAATTGTCTGGGCACCAAATGAGTTTGTAAAATATGAGAGCTGGCCCACAAATCACAACACAATATATCCTACCACAACAACTAGTTTGGGGTAAATATCATTTCATATTTATTTTGTATTAATAAAAAGGTTATTAAATAATGTTTTCAACCACTGTTTGAGGTTATTTAAGTCACCTATCAAATTTCAATAATGTTGTTTACCATTTTATCATAGCCTCTGATTTATCTACTATTTATTGAACATTTTAGTTTTAATATTTCAAAACTTTTATTGATTTTAAATTTTGAATTTGAATTGGTTTCAAACTAACGCGAGATTAGCAACAATAACCGAGGTGACGTGGCATCATTAACGTGGGATTACTGTAGCTTAATTATTCGGGCGTCACAATTCTCCTCCACTACAAGAAATCTCATCCGGAGATTTAAGAGGTAGAGAAGGGGGAAAGGTCTAGTTACGAAATCCTAACGGATCTTTTCGGCCTTGGTTGCTCTTCTCGAAGAGGTCGGTCCATTACATTGATGCTTCATTTCTCTGCTTCGGGTAATCATAAGAATGTCGGCATCCTTTCATCAAGAACTCCATCGTACTTACGAAAGAATAAAGGGTGGGCAGTCCGAGAGAACAGACCTCCGCAAGGTCGACTATCTGGTCGATAACATCGAGGAAGGTGGCGGAACCGCGGAAGTAACTCTCGAATGGAAACTTACGAAAATATCGAGAGCATAGTAAGGAGGTATCATATGAAGTTTCAAGCGGACAAACAAACGTTCGATGCCTGAAACGGGGCGTGAACGGGGTTCAAAGCAACGGGAATAAGTATTTTGTCTGATACCAGAATTGATGAGCTCTCCAAAGGTGGCTCGTGAATTACTTATGAGGCCACGCGCGAGGAGCAACCTTGGGAACAAGAGGTGTATAGGTGAGTCAGGTTTCGATCCTGTGCAACTGTGGGTTATGGGTCCACCATGTGGGTTAAAGGTAGAAAGGGCGGTGATATTTTGCACAGTCATGATAACAAGGCATGTTAAAGGATAGCCTATCAATTATGTCGGCAATGTCGGTACCAAGGGCGAGGGACGAATAGAACCATCTTCCTGCTCGTTGAACGAGGCAGACCAATAGGTAAAGTTCTCGTCCATCGGTGGTTACCGGAACGTTATCAACCATATTAATAGGGTCTTAGTGACAGAGTGGTTCAACGAGGTGCTTACCTAAGCAGGAGAATAATACTTCTTAGATCATATAGATCACCAGTAAGGTTAAACAAAGCCATGGAAAGGAAAAGGTGATCATCAGATTAAACAGAACAATGGAAGGGAAAATGTGTTTAAACACATGTTTAAGGGATATATCCTTCCCAAGGACAAACAGAACATGATATCCATGACAGGATAGAAAGTAGAAAACCATTTCGGTAAGGGGAGAGGAAATTCATGACATAACCCAAGCAACGGTGTTTGGATAATGGACAAAGAAAATTTAGCATTGTTCTTCAAGTGCTCTTATTGAAAATCGGAGTATCACTGACATATTCGAGATAACATTGGCATGGTCTTCAAGCAAGGTCAGACTTTGGATACAAAGGATCCATCAGGAACAACTCATAGAATAAGTCTTTCAATTTCCTCATGGAAGAATGGATAATCTTGCTAAAAAGGAAACTATAACAGTAGGTCCTCCGGCCAGGTGTGCTGGGCATGACACCACCTTACCGGGTCATAAAAGAACATTGTTATTACCCTTGGAAATATATTCCAACCATCATATCTGACCGGGATTCAGATCTGGTCGGTGTTAGGATACCTCAGACTCAGGGTGCCTGAGAAGAAAAGGTGTAACACACATTGACGAGATGACAATGTAAGATTCTCGGGAAATGAACTATGGAAGTGAGTTCCGAACAAGGGTTCATCATTAAGCCAAGGAGGGGATGAGGAGGTGGCTTATGGACTCAGTGACCATTCATCGAGAATTCCAAAAGGATGGATTTCCACAATCATGTGAACACGGTGATAACATTTTTCAGATCAAATGACCTAATGATGTATGCTCGAGGGAAACATACACAATTTAAACATTGGTCGAATGGTGCACCCGAAATATGGGCTTAGGTAGCATGATCAGTATTAGAATGGTGATCGTGATATGTATCACTTGTATCAAGAATTCTCCAGAGGTGGTGAAATTCTCATAACAATCCTGACATAACAGATGGTAATACCCCAAGGTAAAGAAGAACAAAGGCTGGATAGCAAGGATCTCAAGGTATATCACAAAACACGAGCAAGTTTGTGTTGGAGGGAAGACAATAAAGTGGTCAACGATATCACAAATCATCGAGGCAAGGATGGTATTTCTCATCATGAATTCAATTGATATAATGGAAAAGCTCGGAATACAGATGATGATCATGACACATTTGTCGAGAGATTGCACGAAGATGTAATCGATCGACGATGACATCAAGTCAAACGAATGATGAAGCGAAAGGTTATTGGAACGATGGTTAGGACACAAACTCGAAATCAAGTTTGTTGTTCAAGGTGAAATGATATGACGATGCAAATCGACGCAAGCTTAGCTCATCGTTGAAAGTTGTTCTCCGGGAATAAGGACCAGGTAGCACGATTAAATTTAGCATGATAATGATGTAGCTGATCAGGCTAGGAATGACATGATGGAGTATTAAACTTCTCAACAACAAAGTACTAGGAGTACTAAATTGCCGTGCGGATTCGATTCAATTCTCGGAGTCCTCGGATGACGACAACCCAGAACCATTGGAGTGACCGTGACAGGGAAATGTACTACTTCATCAGAAATTCATAAGATGTAGTGCGATGGCAAGATATCCTCGAGATACCAGGGGGTGGCACTCGAAGGCAGATCAAAATAGAGGCTGGGAAGGCGTACTGGTCTGCAGAAGGCAAGTACTTGAACTTGCCCGAGAAATAGAGTCAAAGGAGAACAATCATGGTCGGAACCACGGTTGCAATGGATCAATTCACAGATACCAGATGATATTTATCAAGGAAATAGTTATTATTACAAGAAGTTTCCACGATAGGATCTACATCATGTCCATGGGCATGAACACAAAGTTCAAGGTCGACTCCCACTTCTTTAGTGCATAACCTTTCATTCACTTCTCGTCTTCAATGAGGTTGTGGTGTTGAAATTTTATCTGTCATAACACCGATAGAGTACGAGCCGTAGTAGATTTCGGGTTCACACAGATTAAGGAAGGCATAGGTTCAACCCATCGGGGCATCTTAGAAACATATACCATGAATTTTTTGGAGTAATTAACACAAGCTCGAAAGTAGAGCATGGTTGTCAAAGCATTATGCATCAGGGAAAGAACTCACAAGATTTGAATGTGTATGATACCATCAGATAACAACCCAACAAAGGGTGTGGCGGTCCATAACGGAGCTATCATGAGTATCGGTACTCAACCAGAGGAAGAAACAATGCAAAGGCATTGGATTATAGAAGCAACTGGCTAATTCAAAGATCACATGTAAAGGAGTTATGATTTCCAAATCAATGGATCAGAAGCAAACGCTCAGATTAAGGATGGATAGGTTGAGTAAGCTTAGGGGTAAAATTGACAACAATTTGATTGGTCGAGATCCAACTCATGTTTAAAATGATGTCTGAGCCGAAAGGATGAATTCTAGGATCTGATTGAGGATTTCGAGCATTCGCAATATTTTGAATCAATGGACTCAAAATGATAGTGACAAAGGATGTCAACGGAGATTACTAGAAATGTGGAATTAACCATAATGCAGGAATTCAAGGAATTCAAGAGCAATAGGCTGCTGAGGATTTTCAGAAAACCGAATACTATTCCGAAGAATTTTATGAAACACATGAACAACTGAGGATGAACAAATCCTTGATAAGTGTGAGGAATTATACTTAGGTGTATTCAGGTGGCAAAGAGACTGCAAGGCAGTAAGCACAAAGGATTCTCAGAATAGCGGGAAGCGGCTTCGGGTATCTTGTACTAAAAATAGTAATCGAGAATGAAGGTATGGATGGCAAGTATAAGTACTTATCCATAGGGATGTCTCGGTGGTAGTGAATTTGCAAGGGCGGTGGGCACAAGTGTCTCGGTAAAACATCAAATAGCATCTTCGGAAACTTCTGGTGCAGCAAGCGATCGTATGTAATAAGGGGCTCTCCGGGAGGAAGTAATTACGAGAACCTAGAGTCGGAGTTTGTAAAATCGTTTAACCCAAATAGAAGAGAGCTCAGAGTCCCAGAGTATAGGCAAGGAATAAAAGATCCTAATACCACCCAATGGCGACGTGGGCCCATGAGCCGCACAACCATGTTAGTAAAACAGTTTTCATCGACTAGACTCAACTTCGGCCAAGCAGTTGGAAAGGGGGATTCCTACAGGCAGTCGTCTCTGATACCAACTTGTGACGCCCCCGATTCAATCGTACACTAATCATGCACAAAAACGTGTACGATCAAGATCATGGACTCACGGGAAGATATCACAACACAACTCTAAAACATAAATAAGTCAAGCAAGCATCATAATACAAGCCAGGGGCCTCGAGGGCTCGAATACAAGTGCTCGATCATAGACGAGTCAGCAGAAGCAACAATATCTGAGTTCAGACATAAGTTAAACAAGTTGCCATAAGATGGCTAGCACAAACTAGGATACAATCGAAAGAGGCGCAGGCCTCCTGCCTGGGATCCTCCTAACTACTCCTGGTCGTCGTCAGTGGGTTGCACGTAGTAGTAGGCACCTCCAGTGTAGTAGGAGTCGTCGTCAACGGTGGCGTCTGGCTCCTGGGCTCCATCGTTTGGTCGCAGCAATCGGGTAAAGAAAGGGGGAAAAGGGGGGAACAAGGCAACCGTGAGTACTCATCCAAAGTACTCGCAAGCAAGGAGCTACAATACATATGCATGGATATATGTGTAAAGGGCCATATCAGTGGACTGAACTGCAGAATGCCAGAATAAGAGGGGGATGGCTAATCCTGTCGAAGACTACGCTTCTGGTAGCCTCCGTCTTGCAGCATGTAGAAGAGAGTAGACTGCAGTCCTCCAAGTAGCATCGCATAGCATAATCCTACCCGGCGATCCCCTCCTCGTCGCCCTCTTAGAGAGAGACCACCGGGTTGTATCTGGCACTTGGAAGGGTGTGTTTTATTAAGTATCGAGTTCTAGTTGTCATAAGGTCAAGGTACAACTCCGGGTCGTCCTTTTACCGAGGGACACGGCTATTCGAATAGATAAACTTCCCTGCAGGGGTGCACCACATAACCCAACACGCTTGATCCCATTTGGTCGGACACACTTTTCTGGGTCATGCCCGGCCGCGGAAGATCAACACATCGCAGCCCCACCTAGGCACAACAGAGAGGTCAGCACGATGGTCTAAACCTAAGCGCACAGGGGTCTGGGCCCATCGCCCTTAGCACACCTGCATGTTGCGAATGCGGCCGGCGAGCAGACCTAGCAACCTCCATTACAAAGGAAGTCACGTTACGCGGTCCAACCCGGCGCGCGCTACTCAGTCGCTGACGTCACGAAGGCTTCGGCTCATACCACGACATCGAGTGCCCATAACTTTCCCGCGTAGTTGGTTAGTGCGTATAGACCAAATGGCCAGACTCAGATCAAATACCAAGAACTCGTTATGCATGTTATTTTGAAATAACCGCGAACGCCGACTGGGCCAGGCCCACCTCTCACCCAGGTAGTCTCAACCTGCCCTGTCGCTCCGCTACAAAGATCCACCCAGAGGGCTATCGGGACAAAGGTCCTTTCAGCCCCCAATCCGTGAATCACTCGCGGGTACTCCTCGAGCCGACCCGACTTTAGTCACCAGATGTATCATGTATAAAGTATAGTATATACCCGTGATCACCTCCCGAGTGATCACGGCCCGATAGTATAACACAGCAGACGGACAAGAATGTAGGGCCACTGATGGAAAACTAGCATCCTATACTAACCATGTGGGATTGCAGGTAAAGGTAACAAAAGTAGTAGCAAGGACCCGCTATGCATCAGGATAGGATAAACGGAAAGAAGTAACATGCTACACTACTCTAATGCAAGCAGTATGGGAGAGAATAGGCGATATTTGGTGATCAAGGGGGGGGCTTGCCTAGTTACTCATACAAGGAGGGGTCGTCGGTGACGTAGTCGAGCACAGGGGCATCAGCATCGTCACGGGGTCTACCGAAGAGAACAGGGGGGAGAAACAGTAAATACATAGCAAGCAAGTGCATAACAGGATAACAGGCAGAGCTAGACGTGTTCTAACGCGGTATGAGGTGATACCGGTGAAGGGGGGAAACAACCGGGAAAGTATCCTTGGTGTTTCGCGTTTTTGGGCAGAGGAGCCGGAGGGGGAAAGTTGTGAGTTTGGTATGTTATGGGTGTGTGGCGAACGAACGGGCTGCGTATACGGGTTAGTCTCGTCGTTCTGAACAACTTTCATGTAGAAAGTATTTTCATCCGAGTTACGGATTAAGAGATATGATTTTCTAAAGATTTTATTAATTACTAGAATTTAATTAATTATTTAAATTAATTCGAAAAATGGATTAATGACATCAGCATGATGTCATGCTGACATCAGCAGTCAACAGTGTTGACTGGTCAACCTGACCGGGGGGTCCCACTGGTTAGTGACACATATTAATTAAACATTTTAATTAGCCTAATTAGTATTAATTAGGGGGGTGGGCCCCACTGTCATACATATTAATTAGCTAATTAACTAACCAGGTTAATTAGATAACTAATGTTTAATTAGTTTAATTATTTGTTTAGTTCAATTAATCAAAATTACTTAAGTTAATTATTTATGTAATTAATTAATTGATTATAATTTTATATTTTTTTAATTCTTTTTTTATAAAACGTTCTAGGATAGGCCCACCTGTCATTGCTCCAAAGGGGCTAGTGGGCACGGGCGCAGAGGGCAAACGGGCACGGGCGACGATTTCGGGCGCAACCCAATCGGGCACACGCCAAGGGCGCCGTGGCGAGGCCGGGCGGTCACCGGAGGGGAACACCGGCAGGAGAGCAGCAGGGCGGCGCCGGTGGCGAGGGGAGTGGCGCTGCACGCGGGCAGCAGCACAGACGGAGGCGGGACGCAACAGCGGCGGCGTGCGGCTACGCTAGGCGAGGCCGTGGCTGGTGCGGGCGCGGCGATACGAGCCGTGGCGAGCGGCCAGCTTAGGGAGGCGGACCGCGTCGAGGGAGGCCGGAGTGGGGCGGCGCATGAGCAGTGGCAAGACGTCGGCTGCGAGGTGGAGCGAGAGGCGGG
>NC_057800.1:5028433-5065638 GCF_018294505.1 Triticum aestivum
GACGTCGGCGATGGAGTCCGGTGGGGCAGCTCCAGCGAGGGGTCGAGGAGGAGGACAGTGAGGCGGCGTTCCGGGCAGCGGCGGCGGCGTGCTTGTGAGCCCCGATCCAATCTGGATCGGGTGGAGGAGTGCGGGTGGTTGGGTTAGGGTTTGACCAGGGGTGGGGGGTTATGGGGGGAGTGGGGTGGCCGGCTGGGCCTTTGCCCAGTTGGGCTGGTTGGCCTGATGGCCTGCTGGGTCGAGGCCCAGTTCGGGGGAGGGGTCTCCTTTTCTTTTCTTTTGTTTGTCTTGTGTTGTTTTACTTTTTCTTATTTTTGTTTTTCTGTTTTTGCTAATTGTCTGGGCACCAAATGAGTTTTGTAAAATATGACAGCTGGCCCACAAATCACAGCACAATATATCCTACCACAACAACTAGTTTGGGGTAAATATCATTTCATATTTATTTTGTATTAATAAAAAGGTTATTAAATAATGTTTTCAACCACTGTTTGAGGTTATTTAAGTCACCTATCAAATTTCAATAATGTTGTTTACCATTTTATCATAGCCTCTGATTTATCTACTATTTATTTAACATTTTAGTTTTAATATTTCAAAACTTTTATTGTTTGCTTGATTTTAAATTTTGAATTTGAATCGGTTTCGAACTAACGCGAGATTAGCAACAATAACCGAGGTGATGTGGCATCATTAACGTGGGATTACTGTAGCTTAATTATTCGGGTGTCACAGGAAATTTGAGAGTTCCCGCTGACGGGTCGCAGTGGAGAAAAATCGAAAGAAAGTACGGGAAGGAGTTTGCAGATGACGCAACGAACGTATGGTTTGGTCTAAGCGCAGATGGCATTAATCCTTTTGGGGAGCAGAGAAGCAACCATAGCACCTGGCCTGTGACTCTATGTTTGTATAACCTTCCTCCTTGGTTGTGCATGAAGCGGAAGTTCATTATGATGCCAGTGCTCATCCAAGGCCCTAAGCAACCCGGCAACGACATGGATGTGTACCTAAGGCCATTAGTTGAAGAACTCTTACAACTATGGAATGGAACAGGTGTACGTGCGTGGGATGAGCACATGGGGGAAGAATTTGACCTAAAGGCGTTGCTGTTCATGACCATCAATGATTGGCCTGCTCTCAGTAACCTTTCAGGACAGACAAACAAGGGATACCACGCATGCACGCACTGTTTGGACGATACCGACAGTATATATTTGGCTAATTGTAAGAAGAATGTGTACCTGTGTCACACCCTAGCTAGGTCAAGCATTAGAATGTGCATCATGTTTAAATTTTTCTTAAATTTGAAATGGGGAAGGCAGAAACCCCCAACACCCCCCTGGAAACAACTAGGGTTTACTAAAAATATTTTCAACGAACCTGAAATGCCCTTCTAAAAAGTTCACCCTCTTTGTCTTAGGTTAGAACCTCTGGCAAAAATTGGTGCACAATTTTCTAGGTCAACAGAAGGTCATTGAATTAAATCATAAGTATTTGAATTTGGGCATTTAAATGCTATAAAATAATCTAAGTGCTCAAATAATTCTGGGAGTAAATGTTTCCTGTTGGAAATAATCTAAACAGAGGCCACATTTATTTTCAGGATTTTTGGAAATGTTTTAGTATTTTATTTAAAGCTAAACAGTTGCAGTTAAATAGAAAATAGAAACGAAAATCAAAAAAAGAGAGAGAAGAAAGCCCACCTGGGCCTTACCTATGCTGGCCCAGCCACCTGGCTCGGCCCAGCCTGCTGGCGCTGCCAGTCGTCGTCCTCCTCGCGCCAGAAGGACGCGGAGCGCGTGGCCAGCGCCCGCGGCCACACGCCGGCCACCTCCTGCTTCCGCCGACGCCCGGGAGACGCCCTGAAGTGCCACGCGACCCCCACGTCTCCCTCTCATCCTCTCGCACTCTCCCCCTCGTCTCTCTCACTCTCCCCCACGACGGCCAAGCACGTCCCTCGCCGCCGATCGCCATAGTTGCCACTACAGCCACTCCCTCGCGCCTCCGACGAGTCCATTAGCTCCGCCACGACTCCCTCGTCCTCCCCACCGAGCCACGCTTCGCCGAAAGCCCTGCTTCGCCGCCTTCGCCCTCGTCTTCAACCTCGAGCACCCGAGCCATCTCCGGTCGAATTCGCTGCCGCCAGGACCTCCCCGAGCTCGCTGACCCCCTCTGTGACTCCGCTGTGAGCTCCTCTTCCTTTCCCCCTAGTTCCCGTGCTCGATTACGCCTCGTAGCCACCGCCCCCTCCGAGCCCAGCGCTCCTCGCCACCGGCCATGTCGCCGTCGTGGCTACGACCGTGTAAGCACGCGTCCGAGCACCTCACCGTGCTCAGTGCAGCACCAGGAACCCGTAGCCACCCCCAGTTCTTCCTCCCGTGCACCGTAGCCTCGAAACCGACCTCACCCGGCTCCAGCGACCGCCAAGCTCATCGCCGGCGATGTTTCCGGCCACCCCGAGCCCAACTACCACCACCAAACGCTGCGGCTCGTTCCCAGCTACCCGTAGATAGTCTCCGCCGTCGATTTGGTCGCGTGAGGGCGTTTTCCGAAGCCCTCCGCCGTCTCGGCCTCGCCGGCGACTCAACGCCGGCGAGATTAGCCCTGTTGACCGGCGGATTTGATCACTGACGTGGACTAGGTGGCGCCAGTTGACTCCCCTGAGTCAATGACAAGTGCCCCCCCTCTGCTAATTATCCAGATTAATTTCTAACTAAAAATTAGTTAGTTTAGTTAGTATAGTCACTGACTAGTGGGCCCTGCCCAGTAATTAGGCTAACTAAACGTAGTTAGTGCACTGAGAGGCTGACAGCAGGGGCCCACCAGTCAGGTTTGACTTGGGCTGGCGCCTTTGACCTCCTGAGGTCAGCATGACACAATGCTGACGCAGTAATGCACTTTCTGGATTTATTTTTATACATGAATTCCAGAAAATAGTTCAAACTTCAAAAATTCATATAAATTCAACCATAACTCCAAATGAAATAATCTATATATGAAAAATTATCAGAAAAATTCAACCTATCCATCTGTAATGGTTTCATGCATGACAAAACAAGTTTACCTTGCTGTTTAAGCAGAATAAGGAAATGCACTATAAATGCCATGCTAATGAGCTAATATTTGAATCTTTGATTCAAATGGGCTCATCCCTTCCTATTTTAGCTTGCATTAGGCCAGGACACAATCATATTGCCATGTCATAACATGCATCATATTGTTGCATATCGTCATGTGTTGATTGTGTTCCGATGTGTTCTTCGTGGTAGGTTCTGCCTCCGAGGATATTCACGAGTATCCAACTGAAGGGCAGTATCCCGCCACCACTCCATCAGGCAAGAAACCATTGATCATTCCGATAAAAACCCATGTTCTCCCTTCTGCTCTTGTTTACTGCATTAAGACAACGCGATTCAAACTGCTGTGTGCTACGGTAGTTGAACCCTTATCCTCTGCATGACCTGTCATTGCCACAGTAACTAGATGAAACCCACTAGCATGTGTAGGAGTTGATTGAGCCATGTATGTGATTCTTACCTTGCTATGCCTGCTATGCTTAGAGTTGTGTCAGGTCTAGCTCATCTGGGAGATGGGCTAGAGTGAAATGCTTATGCCCGTAATGTGAGGGATGCATTGAACATGTTTTGGTAAAGGTATCGATGAGAGGCCATGTAGGAGTACATGGTGGGTTGTTTCATTGAGGCCGTCCCTAAGAACTGAGATCTGTATGCGTGATTTAAGATTCAGCTACTACCACACATTGGGCCCTCAAATATGACCCCGTTCGACTTACTGACCCCTCTCGCCTCTGTCCAGGAGTTGCAACTAGTTTCTGGTGTTTGTAAGACATGTGTTGGCGGCCGTGCGTAGCGCTGACCCTAGGGGTGGGCTATGATGCGGTAGATACACCGTGGACGGGTATGACGGGTGCCCGTTTGGCGTCTCGGGACCCTCTACACATCGTTTGGGGCCGTTGAGGACACCCCGGCCGGATTTCCTTGTGAGGTTAGTCAGGTTGTGGTCTACACCCACGTCGGTTTTCGCTTGAAGTCTACCGAGCACATGTCGTGTGCAGACGCTAAGTGGTGGAAACATGTGTGACGAAGTACACCCCTGCAGGGTATAAAACTATTCGAATAGCCGCGTCCGCGGTAAAGGACTACTTGGTTGCATATACAGTTCATAGACAAGTTAATGTATACTACTAAAAGACTCAGGATAAGTGTGAGTATCGAGGATGGCCCTCTCATAGGGTGACGAGGGAGGATCCCCGGTGGAGTATTGTGTTGGTGAGTAGTGGACTCGTGTGCGAAAACTATTTTACCGGTGATGTTCCGTAGGATACCTTAGCCAAGAGTCAAAGCTGGCTTGCTGCATTAACCCCACCACCTTCTTGAGAATAAACATGTATAGTAGGTTCTGATGTAAGACTTGCTGGGTACCTTTGTACTCATGTTTGCTTATTTGTTGATTTCATACGACAACACTGCCCAACCCGATGGGTTTTATGTAGACCTTGACGTCGACGAGTGACTAGCCACCCAGGTGGTGACCCTGGCCATGGCGCCCTATGTAGATAGACAGGCTTCGAGAAGCCTTCTTTCTTTCTAGAGTCTGTAGTCAGACTAGTTGCTTCCGCACGCGCTTGTATATTTGTATGACTTGAGTGTAGGGTCATGTGACCCCTATCTGTATGAACATGTTATGTATGGCTCTCTGGAGCCTTTAAATAAAGTACTTGAGCTGTAGAGTTTTGTTGTGATGCCATGTTGTATGTACTCATATCGGGCATATTGTGTGTATGATTGAAATGCTTGGTATGAGTGGGATCCGACAATCTAGTTGTTTATCCTTGGCAGCCTTTCATATGGGGAAATGTAGTCTAGTGCTCCTCGAGCCATAGTAGTCCGCTACAGCCCGGTTCACCGGAGTCCTGCTAGCCCAGCACTACTGTTCAGGACACTTGACTGGCCGGCATGTGTTTCACTTCGTCCCTATGTCTGTCCCTTCGGGGAAATGTCACACGGTTACTTCCGGAGTCCTGCCTAGCCTGCTACAGCCCGGGGTTCCCCGGAGTCCTGTTAGCCCAGTGCTACAGCCCAGAATCACTCGTTGATGACCGACATGTTCGATGTGATTCATGTATGCCTGTCTCCATAGGTCTGTGCCGCTTTGGGTTCACGACTAGCCATGTCGGCCCGGGTTCTCTATCATATGGATGCTAGCGACACTATCATATACGTGAGCCAAAAGGCGCAAACGGTCCCGGGCCATGGTAAGGCGACACCCGTGGGATACCATGCGTGAGGCCGCAAAGTGATATGAGGTGTTACCGGATAGATCGATGTGACCTGGAATCGGGGTCCTGACAGCGTTGGCCTCAGAGCCAGACTGCCTGTAGGTTCGTTGAGCCAAACTGGTCGATGTCGAGTCTAGAAATGCTCTAGTTATATGTAGGGGAATTGATTGTGGGAGGGAACATAAGGTTCTTTTACTCCTTTACCTATGCCTCTGATCTGAGTCATTCTCTCCTCATTCAACGTGGGTTAAGGACTAGGCTCTCCTCCTCTATCAGGTTCACGTGTTCTAATCTGTAGTAGCTTATAGGATTGTTGTTACAAGTCTCAGTTCAGTTTCTACAATTCTTAGTATGTTGCTAATTGGATCAGAACCTTGATATGATGTTGTTGCGTGGTATTGCAAACTGTTGTGGATGTCTCAAGTCTTTTTCTGAGCATTTACAGTTGTTATCCTGTCCAATTTTCCCTAGGAATTCTGATGTCTTTGCATTGTGGTTGTGCTTTCAGATGGCCAACCATGTTCAAAACCAAGTGGTTCGCCTGACCCGGCGCCTCGACGTGCCCGGTCATACTGCTATGCTAGTCCGGGTAATGATCGAGACGGGCTACCGTTGGTATCCCGAATACACCGTCGAAGAGCAGTTCCGCGACTTTAATCAAAGCCAATATCTCTGTACCATCAAGATATTTCCTTCTTATCCTGGATCTACCGAGCCCCTTCACTGTTCCTATGGACTCGGGGTTACTGTTGAGATGGCTGTGCAGGATGCTGCCTATTCCATGATGACCATCTTGCGAGTCCGGACTGGCCTGCTTCGGAACATCGACTTCCGTTACATGCCAGCTTCACTTCCGGGAGCGCAAGGATATCTTCAGGCTATCTATGCTGACTCCACTCTGGAGGACTCAATAACTCGTACCACTGCCGAGTTGCTTGAAGATAAGGACCGAGAGAATCGGGCCTTGAGGCTGGAACTTTTCAATACCCGTGCTGATCATTGGGCCACATTGACTCGGTTTGCACCTGCGGTGCAAGCTGGATGTATGGATACAAGGGATCTGTATCCTATGAGATCAGCTCTGCCAGACATGGTGTATTGGCGTGATGTGGGAGGCATCACCCCACCCCGTGGTCCCCGCAGGCCACCGTTTGTTGGTCCAAGACCTCATCCTAGCCCCTTTGGTCCACAGGCTCCTCAGGACTGTCTGTTCCTGGATGGTCATGTTGAACTTCCAGGCTACGGAGGCGACTTCTATGAGAACTACTACGGAGCTGTCTGAGTTAGTAGTAGTACCACTAGTATTGTAGTAGTTGTATTTCCACTGTCCTGTGTGACTTGTGGGATACGACTTAGTGTGTAGTCAATTCCGGAGGTGTAGACAAATAATGTATAGGAGCTTGGAATGCCTCCGATGAGATGTAATGTCTTTCATCATAGTTGTACTGTAGCCTGGGCTTGTACTAAACTACGTAAGATGTGTATGATCGTTGGTATACATATGGCAGTTTTATATTACCATGACATACGAATGAACATCTCTGCATTCCGTGTTTTCCATTACATTCTGCACTTCCTTGTTAAGTTTGAGCCATCCTTGTCTAAACCGTTGTCTTGTTTTCTCCTAGGATGGCCAACACCCGCGGCAACCCTGCTGTCCCGGAGCAGGGGGAAGCCAGTGCGGCTAGAGGTGAAAATCTGCCTCACCCGCCTTCTCTGGCCGAAGTGATGCTGGAGGCGGAAAGAAACAAGCGTGAGACTAACCGCCTGCTAGAGCGGATTGAGCAGAACACTGCACGCCACCCACGAAATGACTTGGTGTCAATCAATGACTTTATCAAGTTGTACCCACCAAAGTTTAACCATTCCGTCGAGCCCTCGACACGGATGACTGGCTTCACATCATCACCCACAAGCTACGTTCTGCCAACGTAGCCGAAGACAACAAGGTTACCTATGTTGCCTATCATCTCGAAGGCCCTGCTAGCCATTGGTGGGAAAACTTCGAAGCTATGCGCCCAGTCGGCCAAATCACTACTTGGGTTGAATTCAGTGAGGCTTTCCGTGAGCATCACATTCCGGAAGGTCTCATGGATCGCAAGAGGGAGGAGTTCTGCAACTTCACCCAAGGAATACTGACTGTGGATGCTTACAGTCGTGAATTTGGGAATCTGGCACGTTATACTCCTGAAGAGGTTTCTACTAACGCTAAGAAGCAGGCAAGGTTCCGCAAGGGACTTAGCCCTGAGCTTCGCTGCGATCTCCGTCTGCACGAGTGCACATCCTTCCAGAAGTTGGTCAATAAAGCCATCAGTGCTGAGACGGGCCAGACTGATTATGACGCTTCACGCAAGCACTCCCGTGATTTTGGCTCTTCATCCGGCTCTAGAACTCAGAAGCGCCGGGTCTGGATTCCAAGCACGGCACTGCCACCCAGGTTTATTCCGAGGCCATCCTTTGAGGCGCCTCGTCCCAACCAGCAATTTGCACCGCCCAAGCCCTATGGTGGCCCCGCTGCTAATGCTGCTCCATGCCCCAATGTGGTGACGTGCTTAAAGTGTGGAGAGCCGGGTCACTATAGCCGAGAGTGTCCCCAGAACAACAACCCCAATCAAACTGGAAAGTCCGTTCGCCGTGCTAAGTCAGCGGGGAAGACTTTCTACGCCAAGCCGGCCACCACTGCACGTGGCCATGTCAATTATGATTCAGCCGAGGAGGCTCATGAGGATCCTAACGTCGTCCTTGGTACGCTCCTTGTTAACTGCCATCCGGCATCTGTTCTTTTCGATACTGGAGCATCCCATTCATTCATATCCGAGAGCTATGCTCGATTGCATAACACGACATTCTGTGACATGCCTTCGACCATGGAAATTCAAACCCCTGTCTCTAGATGGCAAACTTCTAGAGTAAGCCATGGGAACGAAATTCTTGTCTATAGACTTGTCTTCGTTGAATCCTTAATAGCTCTCAAGTCCTCCAACATAAATATCATCTTGGGTATGGACTGGATGTGCGCTCATTATGCTAAGATCGATTGTGCCACTAGAACCATTCAACTTACTCACCCATCGGGCAAGACAGTCAATGTCTTAACTCGAGTGGCCAAGCGCCAGCTTTACTCTCTAAATGCCAACCCCCTTCCAGACCTTGAGGATGTTCCGGTAGTCCGTGACCTCCCGGATGTCTTTCCAGAAGAACTGCCAGGTGTTCCACCTGACAGGGATGTCGAGTTTGTGATAGACCTTGTTCCAGGAACCGTTCAAATCTCTAGAAGACCCTACAATATGGCACCCTTAGAACTAGCCGAGCTTAAGAACCAACTCGATGAGTCCTTGAAAAAGGGTTTCATCCGTCCTAGTTCCTCTACTTGGGATTGCCCCGTCCTCTTCGTTAAGAAGAAGGATGGAACGGATCGAATGGTTGTGGATTACCGCCCTGTCAACCTGGTCACCATCAAGAACAAATACCCTCTTCCCAGGATCAATGATCTGTATGATCAGCTCGCTGGATCCTCAGTCTTTTCCAAGATGGATTTGAGGTTGGTCTACCATCAAATCAAAATAAAAAACGGGGACATTCCCAAAACGGCCTTTGTTACTTGTTATGGCCAATACGAGTACACCGTCATGTCCTTCGGTTTAACCAATGCCCCGGCTACCTTCTCTCGGTTAATGAACTCAGTCTTCATGGAGTACTTGGATAAATTCGTCGTAGTATACCTCGATGACATACTCATCTACTCCAAGAATAAAGAGGAACATGCCATACATCTAAGGCTGGTATTGATGAAACTCCGAGAGCACCGCCTCTATGCCAAATTCTCCAAGTGTGAATTTTGGTTGCCAGAAGTGACCTATCTAGGCCATGTAATTTCTGGCAAGGGTATTACTGTCAATCCCGAGCGAGTTCAAGCCGTCCTTGATTGGACTCCACCTGAGACGGTTAAGCAAGTTCGGAGCTTCCTTGGCTTAGCAAGCTATTGCCGCCGCTTCGTCGAGAATTTCTCCAAGGTTGCTAAACCTCTAACTGAACTCCTCAAGAAAGATAAAAAGTTCGAGTGCACTCCACAGTGCGAGATCAGTTTTCAAGTACTGAAAAGACGCCTGACATCTGCCCCCGTACTGGTACCACTAGACTTCTCCAAGGACTTTATTATCTATTGCGACGCCTCGCGACAAGGACTAGGTTGCATACTCATGCAAGATCGTCAGGTAATTGCCTATGCTTCACGGCAATTACACCCACATGAGGAAAATTATCCTACACATGATCTAGAGCTTGCAGCTGTAGTCCATGCACTTAAAACCTGGCGACATTACCTTCTCGGTAATCGCTGTGAGATCTTCACCGATCACCAAAGTTTGAAATATATCTTCACCCAACCAGATTTGAATCTTAGGCAAAGACGTTGGGTTGAGTTGATCTCGGATTACGACTTAGGAATAACCTACACCCCGGGCAAAGCCAATGTCATGGCTGATGCGCTAAGCCGTAAGTCCTATTGTAACAACCTGATGTTACAACAAAGTCAACCACTTCTCCATGAGGAATTTCGTAAGCTTAATCTTCACATTGTTCCTCGAGGATTCCTATCCACCCTGGTGGCGAAACCTACCCTTATGGATCAAATCATAGCTGCCCAGAAGCGTGATAAGGGCATATCCCGGATTAAGGAAAACATCGCTAGCGGAGTTGCTAAATGTTTCTCCATGGATGAGCAAGGTGCTGTCTTTTTTGAGAACCGTCTGGTGGTTCCCAAGAAACAACATCTACGCCAGTTGATCCTTAAGGAAGCTCATGAATCCCCTCTCACCATTCATCCCGGTAGTACTAAAATGTATCAAGACCTACGCCAGAGGTTTTGGTGGACTAGGATGAAGAGAGAAATCGCTCAATACATTGCTAGCTGCGACGTTTGTCGTCGTGTTAAAGCAGAGCATCAACGGCCTGCTGGCACCCTTCAACCTTTGGCTATTCCTGAATGGAAATGGGATAAAATCAGTATGGATTTCATCACCGGGTTTCCCAGGACCAAGAGAGGGAATAATGCCATCTTCGTTGTGCTCGACCGACGTTCCAAAGTAGCCCACTTTCTACCTGTTCGTGAGAGTATCACCGCTAGCCAGCTAGCCGATTTATACATCTCCCGAATAGTGTCTCTTCATGGTGTTCCATTGGAAATTAACTCAGACCGTGGGAGTCTCTTCACCTCTCGATTTTGGGAAAGTTTCCAAAATGCTATGCGAATTCGTCTCTCTTTTAGTACTGCCTTCCATCCTCAATCAAGTGGTCAAGTAGAGCAAGTCAATCAAATTCTGGAAGATATGCTCCGAGCTTCTGTTATCTCGCTCAGAATGAGTTGGGAGAAATGCCTTCCATTCGCGGAGTTTGCTTATAACAATAGTTATCAAGCTAGTCTGGGGAAAGCTCCTTTCGAAGTTCTTTATGGACGAAAATGTCGAACGCCTCTTAACTGGTCAGAAACCGGGGAAAGACAACTCTTTGGCCCGGATATGATTCAGGAAGCGGAAGAGCAGTTTCGCGTTATTCGTGAGAAATTGAAAACAGCCCAATCTCGTCAAAAGAGTCAATATGATCGTAAACATAAGCCTATGACTTATGAAATCGATGAGAAGGCTTACCTTCGGGTTACTCCGTTAAAGGGAACCCATCGTTTCGGTATCAAAGGCAAATTGGCTCCTCGTTACATTGGACCCTTTCGCATTCTTGCCAAACGAGGAGAAGTGGCCTGCCAATTGGAACTACCTCCGCATCTTTCCAGAGTTCACGATGTCTTCCACGTTTCACAACTCAGGCGTTGCTTTGCGGATCCTATCCGTGGAGTGGATCACGAAACGCTTGATCTACAAGATAACCTTTCTTATCGGGAATATCCCGTTCATATCCTTGATCAAGCCGAGCGTACCACTCGACATCATAATATCAAGTTTCTCAAGGTTCAATGGTCACACCATTCCGAGGAAGAAGCCACTTGGGAAAGGGAGGATCGTCTTCGACTCGAGTACCCCGCCTTCTTCCCAAAGGATCCTAAATCTCGGGACGAGATTATTTTGAGTGGGGGTGAGTTGTCACACCCTAGCTAGTTCAAGCATTAGAATGTGCATCATGTTTAAATTTTTCTTAAATTTGAAATGGGGAAGGCAGAAACCCCCAACACCCCCTGGAAACAACTAGGGTTTACTAAAAATATTTTCAATGAACCTGAAATGCCCTTATAAAAAGTTCACCCTCTTTGTCTTAGGTTAGAACCTCTGGCAAAAATTGGTGCACAATTTTCTAGGTCAACAGAAGGTCATTGAATTAAATCATAAGTATTTGAATTTGGGCATTTAAATGCTATAAAATAATCTAAGTGCTCAAATAATTCTGGGAGTAAATGTTTCCTGTTGGAAATAATCTAAACAGAGGCCACATTTATTTTCAGGATTTTTGGAAATGTTTTAGTATTTTATTTAAAGCTAAACAGTTGCAGATAAATAGAAAACTGAAACAAAAATCAAAAAAAGAGAGAGAACAAAGCCCACCTGGGCCTTACCTGTGCTGGCCCAGCCACCTGGCTCGGCCCAGCCTGCTGGCGCTGCCAGTCGTCGTCCTCCTCGTGCCAGAAGGACGCGGAGCGCGTGGCCGGCGCCCGCGGCCACACGCCGGCCACCTCCTGCTTCCGCCGACGCCCGGGAGACGCCCTGAAGTGCCACGCGACCCCCACGTCTCCCTCTCATCCTCTCACACTCTCCCCCTCGTCTGTCTCACTCTCCCCTGCGACGGCCGAGCACGTCCCTCGCCGCCGATCGCCGTAGTTGCCACTACAGCCACTCCCTCGCGCCTCCGACGAGTCCATTAGCTCCGCCATGACTCCCTCATCCTCCCTACCGAGCCACGCTTCGCCGGAAGCCCTGCTTCGCCGCCTTCGCCCTCGTCTTCAACCTCGGGCACCCGAGCCATCTCCGGTCGAATTCGCCGCCGCCAGGACCTCCCCAAGCTCGCTGACCCCCTCTCCGACTCCGCTATGAGCTCCTCTTCCTTTCCCCCTAGTTCCCGTGCTCGATTACGCCTCGTAGCCACCGCCCCCTCCGAGCCCGAGCGCTCCTCGCCGCCGGCCATGTCACCGTCATGGCTACGACCGTGTAAGCACGCGTCCGAGCGCCTCACTGTGCTCAGTGCAGCACCAGGAACCCGTAGCCACCCCCAGTTCTTCCTCCCGTGCACCGTAGCCTCCAAACCGACCTCACCCGACTCCGGCGACCGCCAAGCTCGTCGCCGGCGACATTTCCGGCCACCCCGAGCCCAACTACCACCACCAAACGCTGCGGCTCGTTACCAGCTACCCGTAGATAGTCTCCGCCGTCGATTTGTTCGCCTGAGGGCGTTTTCCGAAGCCCTCCGCCGTCTCGGCCTCGCCGATGACTCAACGCCGGCGGGATTAGCCCTGTTGACCGGCGGATTTGACCACTGATGTGGACTAGGTGGGCCTAGTTGACTCCCCTGAGTTAACGACAAGTGGGCCCCCCCTCTGCTAATTATCCAGATTAATTTCTAACTAAAAATTAGTTAGTTTAGTTAGTATAGTCACTGACTAGTGGGCCCTGCCCAGTAATTAGGCTAACTAAACATAGTTAGTGCACTGAGAGGCTGACAGCAGGGGCCTACCAGTCAGGTTTGACTTGGCCTGACGCAATGTTGACGCAGCAATGCACTTTCTGGATTTATTTTTATACAGGAATTCCAGAAAATAGTTCAAACTTCAAAAATTCATATAAATTCAACCGTAACTCCAAATGAAATAATCTATATATGAAAAATTATCAGAAAAATTCAATCTATCCATCTGTAATGGTTTCATGCATGACAAAACAAGTTTACCTTGCTGTTTAAGCAGAATAAGGAAATGCACTATAAATGCCATGCTAATGAGCTAATATTTGAATCTTTGATTCAAATGGGCTCATCCCTTCCTATTTTAGCTTGCATTAGGCCAGGACACAATGATATTGCCATGTCATAACATGCATCATATTGCTGCATATCGTCATGTGTTGATTGTGTTCTGATGTGTTCTTCGTGGTAGGTTCTGCCTCCGAGGATATTCACGAGTATCCAACTGAAGGGCAGTATCCCGCCACCACTCCATCAGGAAAGCAACCATTGATCATTCCGATACAAACCCATGTTCTCGCTTCTGCTTTTGTTTACTGCATTAAGACAATGCGATTCAAACTGCTGTGTGCTACGGTAGTTGAACCCTTATCCTCTACATGACCTGTCATTGCCACAGTAACTAGATGAAACCCACTAGCATGTGTAGGAGTTGATTGAGCCATGTATGTGATTCTTACCTTGCTATGCGTGCTATGCTTAGAGTTGTGTCAGGTCTGGTTCATCTAAGGGATGGGCTAGAGTGAAATGCTTATGCCGGTAATGTGAGGGATGCGTTGAACATGTTTTGGTAAAGGTATTGATGAGAGGCCATGTAGGAGTACATGGTGGGTTGTTTCATTGAGGCCGTCCCTAAGAACTGAGACCTGTATGCGTGATTTAAGATTCAGCTACTACCACACATTGGGCCCTGAAATATGACCCCGCTCGACTTACTGACCACTCTCGCCTCTGTCCAGGAGTTGCAACTAGTTTCTAGTATTTGGAGGACATGTGTTGGCGGCCGTGCGTAGCGCTGACCCTAGGGGTGGGCTATGATGCGGTAGATACACCGTGGCCGGGTATGTCGGGCGCCCGTTTGGCGTCTCGGGACCCTGTACACATCGTTTGGGGCTGTTAAGGACACCCCGGCCGGATTTCCTTGTGGATGGAACCTGAATAGGCGATAAACCTAGACTAGAGACTTGTGAGGTTAGTCAGGTCGTGGTCTACACCCACGTCGGTTTTTGCTTGAAGTCTGCCGAGCACATGTCGTGTGTAGACGCTAAGTGGTGGAAACATGTGTGACGAAGTACACCCCTACAGGGTATAAAACTATTCGAATAGCCGCGTCCACGGTATAGGACTACTTGGTTGCATATACAGTTCATAGACAAGTTAATGGATACTACTAAAAGACTCAGGATAAGTGTGAGTACCGAGGATGGCCCTCTCGTAGGGTGACGAGGGAGGATCCCCATGGAGTATTGTGTTGGTAAGTAGTGGACTCATGTGCGAAAACTATTTTACTGGTGAAGTTCCGTAGGATAGCTTAGCCAAGAGTCAAAGCTGGCTTGCTGCATTAACCCCACCACCTTCTTGAGAATAAACATGTATAGTAGGTTCTGATGTAAGACTTGCTGGGTACCTTTGTACTCATGTTTGCTTATTTGTTGATTTCAGGCGACAACACTGCCCCCTCCGATGGGTTTTATGTAGACCTTGACGTCGACGAGTGACTAGCCACCCAGGTGGTGACCCTGGCCATGGCGGCCCTATGTAGATAGACAGGCTTCGAGAAGCCTTCTTTCTTTCTAGAGTCTGTACTCAGACTAGTTGCTTCCGCACGCGCTTGTATGTTTGTATGACTTGAGTGTCGGGTCATGTGACCCCTATCTGTATGAACATGTTATGTATGGCTCTCTGGAGCCTTTAAATAAAATACTTGAGTTGTAGAGTTTTGTTGTGATGCCATGTTGTATGTACTCATATCGGGCATATTGTGTGTATGATTGAAATGCTTGGTATGAGTGGGATCCGACAATCTAGTTGTTTATCCTTGGCAGCCTTTCGTATGGGGAAATGTAGTCTAGTGCTCCTCGAGCCATAGTAGTCCGCTACAGCCCGGTTCACCGGAGTCCTGCCTAGCCTGCTACAGCCCGGGGTTCCCCGGAGTCCTGTTAGCCCAGTGCTACATCCCGAAATCACTCGTTGATGACCGACATGTTCGATGTGATTCATGTATGCCTGTCTCCATAGGTCTGTGCCGCTTTGGGTTCACGACTAGCCATGTTGGCCCGGGTTCTCTGTCATATGGATGCTAGCGACACTATCATATACGTGAGCCAAAAGGCGCAAACGGTCCCGGGCCATGGTAAGGCGACACCCGTGGGATACCGTGCGTGAGGCCGCAAAGTGATATGAGGTGTTACCGGCTAGATCGATGTGACCTGGAATCGGCGTCCTGACAACCTGGGACATCGTCGATTTATTCCGAGCAGGCATCCCGTAAGAAAGAAAGGCAAGCATTTCAAAGGTGAGGCGGATCACCGGACGAAGCCTCGCCACCATACTGGTGCTGGTGTACATGATATGGTCAAGGATTTGAAGGTGGTCTTTGGAAAGGGTCCTGGTGGAGAACCTGTTCCGAATGACGCTGACGGACGCGCACTCATGTGGAAGAAGAAATCTAATTTTTGGAACCTGCCCTATTGGAAAGACCTAGAGGTCCACTCTGCAATCAACGTGATGCACGTGACGAAGAATCTTTGTGTGACCCTGCTTGGCTTCTTGGGCGTGTATGGGAAGACAAAAGATACACCTGAGGCACGGGAGGACCAGCAACGTATGCACGGAAAAGACGGCATACATCAGGGTCATGCAAGCTACGCTCTTACCAAATAAGAGAAGGAAATCTTCTTTGAATGCCTGCTCAGTATTAAGGTACCGTCTGGCTTCTCGTCGAATATAAAGGGAATAATAAACATGGCAGAGAAAAAGTTCCAGAACCTACAGTCTCATGACTGCCACATGATTATGACGCAACTGCTTCCGGTTGCATTGAGGGGGCTTCTACCGGAAAACATTCGATTAGCCATTGTGAAGCTATGTGCATTTCTCAATGCAATCTCTCAGAAGGTAATCGATCCAGAAATCATACCAAGGTTAGAAAATGATTTGGTGCAATGTCTTGTAAGTTTCGAGTTGGTGTTCCCACCATCCTTCTTCAACATCATGACACACGTCCTAGTTTACCTATGCGAAGAGATTAATGTTTTGGGTCCTGTATTTCTACACAATAAGTTCCCCTTTGAGAGGTTCATGGGAGTCTTAAAGAAATATGTTCATAACTGTGCTAGGCCAGAAGGAAGCATCTCCAAGGGCCATGAAAATGAGGAGGTCATTGAGTTTTGTATTGACTTTATTCCTGACCTTAAGCCAATTGGTGTTCCTGAATCGCGGCATTCTGCCTTGGTGGACTGGATGGAAAAGGCACGCTAGGAGGGGAACAAATAATATGTATGGACGGACATTCTCTCACTGAAGCACACTACACAGTTCTACCGAATTCTGCCTTGGTGGCTCCGTATGTGGGTGAACACAAGAATTTGCTATGCTCCAAACACCCGGAACGGTCTGATGACTGGATTACACGTGAACAAACCAGGAGTTTCGCCAGCTGGTTGCAGACACGTACCATGCATTACGCCTCTATTGAAGATGACCTGTACTTGCTGTCCCAGTTACCATCTTCGAATATAATGACTTTCAAAGGGTATGAGATAAATGGTAATACATTTTAGACGATCGCCCAAGATAAGAAGAGCACCAACCAAAATAGTGGTGTCCGCTTTGATGCAGAAACCAAGACGGGAAAGGAAACATATTATGGTTATATACAGGACATATGGGAACTTGACTATCGACGTGGTTTGAAGGTCCCTTTGTTTCGGTGCAAATGGGTCAATATGACACGAGGCGGGGTAACGGAAGACCCGCAGTACGGAATGACAACAGTGGATCTCAACAATCTTGCGTATGCAGACGAACCATTCGTCCTAGCTAATGGTGTGGCACATGTTTTCTATGTGAAGGACATGCCTATCAAGCTGAGAAAAAGAAAAGATAAGGAAGCAAATGCATCGTATGATGAGCCAAAGCGGCACATAGTTCTTTCTAGGAAGAGAAACATCATCGGAGTGGATGACAAGACAGACATGTCAGAAGATTATGAAAAGTTTGATGAAATTGCTCCATTCACAGTGAATATGGACCCAAGCATCCCGTTAAATGATGAATATTTTCCATGTTTACGGCGCAAAGGGACACACGCGAAGAAAATGTTTCATCCCCAAAGATCTGGGATGTGATCGGCTTCACTATCATCACTTTTTTCTGTGTTTCACACCTAGGAGGGAATCTCTGTAATAGTTAGGGTAGTTATGTGTTTTGGCATTTGAAACACGAAGAAATATTATGTGCAAACAAATTCTTTCATGCCTTTACTGATTTTTAAAGTTAAGTTATTCACAAACTAGTGATTCACACAAATTTCAAATAATTCAAAAGGGACACACGCGAAGGGACACACGCGAAGAAAAAGTTTCACACCCAAAGATCTAGGATGTGATCGGCTTCACAATCATCACTTTCTTCTGTGTTTCACACCCAGGAGGGAATCTCTGTAATAGTTAGGGTAGTTATGTGTTTTGGCATTTGAAACGCGAAGAAATATTATGTGCAAACAAATTCTTTCATGCCTTTACTGATTTTTAAAGTTAAGTTATTCACAAACTAGTGATTCACACAAATTTCAAATAATTCAAATTTTTTGAAAACTACCGGCACTAACAGAAAGTTTCTAATTTTTGTACCTAAAGCAAAAATATTCACAAAGAAACTCTAAATACAGCAAAAACAACTAAAAAAAATAAAGCAGAAAAGAAAAAACTAAATGAAAAAAGCCCACCTACTAGGCCACAGCGACCTGCATACGACTAGAAACCCAAATTGTAATCGGGCCAGGATGCAGGCCCGCTAGCCCAATAGGCCCATCAGGGCATAGCAGCAGACATAGGCCCGGAAGGCCTGCTTAAGAGAGGAGCTCGAGAGAGCTACCGCACTGGGGCTTATAAACCAGTGTGGGCGCCCCTCGGCTAGCGAGGTGGGACTAAACTTGCCGCACCGCACCTGCGCCAGCGCACCACCTTTAGTACCGGTTGGTGGCTGGAACTGGTACTAAAGGGGTCTTTAGTACCGGTTCCAGCCACCACCCGGTACTAAAGGCCTGCCCTTCCCGCCGTTTGGCCTAGCCAAAACAGGCCTTTAGTACCAGTTGGTGGCTCCAACCGGTACTAAAGGTGTCCCCTATATAAGAAACACTTCAAAAAAATACAGTTTCTCATCTCCCACTTATCTCTGCCGCCGCCCCGTCCCGCGCCGTCGCCGCCCCTGTCGTGCCGTCCCCGTCGACTCCGTGACGCCCCCATCCTCATCGCATCATCCCCGTCAACTCCGTGGCGCCCCCGTCGTCGGCCTGTCATAGTCGCCGCACCGGCCCGTTGTCGTCCCCTCCCCTCGCCGTCGCCGTCGCCTTGGATCGACCTCGCCTCGCCGTCGCCGTCGCCTCGACCTCGCCCACGCGCGCTGTGAGCCCCTCCCCTGGCCCCTCTCCTCCCTCCAATCGATCAAAGCCACACCACGCGCTGGCGCCGGCAATAGTGCACACACACGCAAGCGCGCGCACACACACACACACACCACACGCGCACACACACACAATTTTTCTGTTTTTAGCTTTTAGTTTTTTCTGTTTTTCTGTTTTTCATATAAAGTTTTAGATGAATTAATTAATTAGATTAGATTAATGTCAAATAGTATATAGAAATGTTAGCTATAATATATATAATGTCAAATGTTATAGAAATGTTAGTTATATAGAAATGTTAGAAATTTTGGAAATGTTAGTTTTAGCTAGCTAGATGAATTAGATTAATTTCAAATTGTTAGACGATGATCAATGTTTTTTTAGTTTCTTATATTTTTAGTTATAAAATTTAGAATTTGCATATATGAAATCATCACAATCCATCATTTAAAAAATGTTATTTTACTTTTGCGGCATATAGTATTTGTTGTCGACGATGCCCGGCCCGCATCCTCGCCATCGACCCGTTCGCGACGACGTCCTGCTTTAGAGGACCCATGTCCGGGATTGGGCTCCGCTGGGCTGGCACTGGGAGGTGCTACCTTCAGGGGCATGACACTTGGTGAGGAACCCGGCCCCGGGTCCCGTCGTCGACCCTCATCTCCTTTGGTGGTGTTCGCGTGGGCCACTTTCGGTGCGGAGGGAGCCGGCCCTGCCGGAGGTGGTATGTCGCCGTGTCAGGGAGGAGGACGAGCACGTCCATCGCTACATGGCTGCTATGGACGTCAGGTTCTCCAATACCTGGCAGGTTCTTTGGGGAGATCACCCGAGCTATGATCCAGTTCCTTCACTTTGGTTGTCCACCGCCCGCGCCTCAGGAACCGCGAGTGGCCTAGATTACTCTTTAGTATTCGATCTTTATTAGCTGCTATAGATAGCTAGCTAGCTAGTGATGTATTTGATATATAATATTCGAGATGATTTATTCGAGATTATATATATTATTCGAGACGATGTATTCAAGATTATATCTATTATTCGAGACTATTCGATGATGCTTATTATGTACTATGATTGATTCAGTTTTTCCTTATTAATTGATTGCATCCATGCATTGTAATTTGAATACTAAATTGTTTTATATTTCTTTTGGATTAGTTAAATAAAAGCTATGTCGGACAATACCGACAGAGAGGGTGAAGAGACCCTGTTCGATATCATACGCCATCCTCGCGGGCCAGATGATGATCAGAATGAAGAAGATTATGACGGCTTTGAATTTCTAAACAACACCGGGAGGGTGATATGATATTCAATCGCGACGACCGAATTGATGAAGTCATGAACTATGATTATGATGATGACGAAGAAAATGTTGATCTTGAAACAACAAAGACCGGCGAGGTATATATATTTATATAAGCAGGCATCTGGTGATCATCACATGTTTTAAATGACTTGAAGATATATTAATGAATCGATCTTTCTTCTTTCAGCCATCCAGATCGAGGAAATCTTCAGGGAACAAGAAACGAGGCCCGAACAAAAAGTTGAAGGAGGGCGTAAAGTACAATATCGAGGCCATCAAACCTAATGGCTAACCATTAGCGCCTAAGAAGATTGCGGACAAGTTCATTCGTCAGTGCGGAGTTCTTATGAAGGACCAACTCCTGATCTCCCTTCAAGCATGGAGAGAGCCAGCAAAGCCACGTCCAGATGTTACTTTTGTCGACGACAGACAAACAGGTCTGCTTTGGGAAACTCTCATGGAACATTTCACCCTACCAGATCATTTCACAGATGCAGATGTGGAGAAAGTCAAGGACACTGCTCTTAGGAAGATGGCGGTTGCATTCAACAACCACAAGAATCGTGTATGGGACAAGTACATCAAGGGAGGAAGGAAGACTCCAGTATTCGAGGGAACACTAGAGAAGCAAAGTGCTCATTGGGACGATTTCGTGAAATTCAAGGATTCGGAATTAGCTAAGGAACGGTCGACAATAAACAAGAAGAATGCCGAAAAAAGGGTAAGTTCCATAAGCTGGGCCAGGTGGCTACGCGGTGGCAATGCCTAAGTGGGATAAGTCTGAGAAAGAGATGGAGGATGCAGGTGTCTCTCCGGTTACTAGGAGCTAGCCCCCCAGGTGCAGGACTTGGTTCTATGCGCATGTGGGCGAGTTGGACCCGAAGACAGGCAAAGTTTCGAAGAAGGCATGTCTGAACGGAGCCGACGATAATCTACTTGTTGCAATAGAAGAGGCTTGATCGGTGGTGTTCCAGCCCAACAGAGAGAATGACGAGCTTACGCGTGCCCTGGGAAATCCTGAACACCCGGGAAGAACACGAGGCAAGTGTGTTATTCCGTGGTATGAGGGGTTTTCGGACTGGAACGCCGACTACATAACCTGTGTGAGAAAGAAGATTGCGGAGGAGAAGAAGAGGAAGATGGAGGAGGAGCAGAGGAAGCTGGACTATGAACGCCTTCAAGACCTAGAATCAGCGCACGCGGACTTGGCAGTCAAATTCCAGCGGCAGCAGGAGCAGATCGACTCACTTAGCCAGGAAAGGGGGTCTCAGCAGCTGCAGCAGCTAGCAGATGATCCAGCATTAGATAGCACCGCCCCATCCATGCCGAGAAGCAGCGTGGGTTCCGCCCCAGGCAACGCAATGTTGGATAGATACCCCGTGGATGACATCATGGAGAACACTAACTGCGAGCTACACTTCAAAATGAAGAACATATCCATGAAGGTGGCGGACGCCGTTATTTTTACAAATCCCCCGAGGCAACCTTCCATTGCAACCCGATTCCAGCGGGCTATGCTCGTGTCTTGGTTGATGAGGTGGTGGACCCATATTCGGGGCTACAGCTTGACATTCCTGGAGGTGACGATGAGCACACATTGGGAGAGGCCATACATCTTCTCATCCTATGGAGAAAGGATTGCATCCTCTTTCGAAGGCCACCGACACCGCGTCACCCGACTTCTCGTCGAAGTCCGCCACCGAGTCAGCAGACTCCCGCTCCTCCAAGTCCACCAACGCGTAAGGCCACTCGTCCTCCTCCAAGTATGGCAAAGTGTCAGGCCACTCCTCCTCCAAGTCCAACACAACGTCAGACGTCCACTCCTCCTCCAAGTCCGGCACAACTTCAGGCCACTCCTCCTCCAAGTCTCGCACAGCTTCAGGCCACTCCTCCTCGTCCAACTCAGCCACGTCAGCCGTTTCCGCCGCCTCAACAATCGCGGAAGAGAGCCGCCGCATCTATGGTGCGTAGCGGTACAAGTCGAGGTAGTACGGGAGGTACAGGCAGAGGCAAGCGATTTCAATATGGTCCAAGCAGCCTCGCGCCTCTTCCGCAGAGGCCTTATGACAAGTCCGAGGAGGAAAACGCAACCATATCGAAAGCCGAGGTGGAAGCCCATTTTGCACCGAAACCGCCACCGCCGCCAAGGGAGAAAGTGCCTGAGGAAAAGATTGACCACTTCATTTGTATGGCTAGACCACCATCTCCCAAGCCTGTTGACACAGACTATGAGCGCCACATCAGGAAGTTAAATCGAGCATGTCTACAGAAAGAGGTGAGCTCGAGCTCGAGTAAATCAGCTGGCAAAAAATGCGGTAAAACTGTTCCCCAGCTGGGAGAACAGGCGGCGCAATCAATCCCCCCGCTTGTTGTGCCAACAACACATGAGAGTACACGCGCCCAATATTATTGTGGGCAAACCGTTAACGTTCCCCAGCTAGGCGATGTGGTAATAACCGAGGAGCATATGAGGCAGGCTGAAATCCTCAAGATCACTGTTGGACAACTCCTCGAGATCGAGCCCATGCCTCTGCTTACAGAGGAGGAAATAAAATGGAAATATGTCCGGGGCCAACCTTTGGTCGAGCCAGACGAGGTCAAGAAGCTCCCAACGAGAATGTATGAATTGCATCAATGGTACATGAACATTACCAAGATTTCCAATCGAGAGTCCCTCATGGTGAATGCCAAGAAGGATCATTACTATCATGAGAAAGGTGTGGCCGTTGAGTATTCAGAACTATTTCAGTTATACAATCAAGACGCACTCGACAAATCTATCGTTAGTTTCTATTGTCTGTAAGTGATCTCTTTCTGTAATTTAAGTCTCAAGCTAGCTGTAGTGATCATTTTGATCAATCATTACCTGTAATTATCCTCACTATATTCTTTTCTGTGGTATTATGCAGGATGAAGATGTATGAAATGAAAAAAGGTGGACGCTATGGCATTGGGTTCATTAACCCAAATACCGTTAATGATTACACATGGAAATTAGATGCATATTATGAAAAAAGTGTAGAGGAAAGCATGCTAGAGTTCTTGAAGCGCCTCAATACCAATGAAGATATACTACTTCCTTACAACTTCCAGTGAGTCACACTGTCTTATACTACAAATTCTCTGTTTTTGCCTACTAGCTAGCTACATGTTTTTGCTTACATATGCCCGCTTAATTAAGACATGCAAACATGTGTGCGTGCAGATTTCATTGGATCTTGTTAATCATTAAAGTTGATGAAGGAACAATTGAAGTACTAGACTCACTACTTAAGAAAGCAAGTGACTACACCATCGTGAAGGGGATAGTCACCAAGTAATTTCAATCATTATTAACTATATCTCGGCCTATTTAATTAGTTTGTCATTTCCTGATAACAAATATTTAATAACCCATTTATTCATTTTCTTTGTCGGCGGGCAGGGCTTGGGCAAAGTTCATCAGCGTCACTCTAGGCAAATGGAATCGAAATCTGAAATGGTTTCGACCCAAGGTAAGTAATTAAGTAGTACTAGCTAGCTAGCTGCCATATCTTTAATTATCATGCTTGATTAATTATTATCTGATCAAATTCAATTCTCGTAAAGGCCCTTGAGTACGCGCAGGGGACTGATCTGTGTGCAAACTGCGTTTGCGAGAACATTCGCATGATGGCGTTCGTAAGGAGCAGATCTCAAAGACAGGAATGGGTACGTTTGTCAGAACACTATTCACAATTTTTACACCATTATCGATTTCTAGTCACACAACTAATACACATGCATATTGATCTCCTTCTTAATAGTTCACAGAGGTGTGGGAGAAGCTCCTACCAACGAAGCGCGTACAAGCACATAAAGAGGAAATAGCGGGATTTTTGCTCGACCAGGTCATAGATCCCAAAGGAGAATACTATTACCCGCTACCGCCCCCATGAACCACTTCCAATTGTCATCGTGCTCCGAAGGCACCAATTAGGCTAATGCCACTGGCTCCGAAGGCACCAATTAGGAGAAATTGTATATAGCTACCTAATTGTATACATATATACATGTGTGTATCTATGTGTGAATTAATTATAATGGTGGTTGTGAGACATTCGATGATATATATATATGATCGGTTCTACTAGACATTATATTTATATATATGCATAACGTGTACAATATGTAGCATCATAATATACCAGCAAACGAAAAAGAATTAAATGGAAAACACAAAATTAAATGAAAAATAAATCATAAACCCAAAACCCCCCAACCTTTTAATACCGGTTGGTGTCACCAAACGGTACTAAAGGGCTCCCTGCCCCCGGAGCTGGCTCGTGCCACGTGGTTGCCCTTTAGCACCGGTTCGTGCTGAACCGGTACTAAAGGGGGGGGGGGCTTTAGTGCCCACACTTTAGTGCCGGTTACCGAACCGGCAATAAAGGGCCTTACGAACCGGTGCTATTGCCCGGTTCTGCACTAGTGTAATTTTAAAATGTGATAAAGCAATCTTCAACACATTTGGTTCTCTTCGAGGGTTCTCGCATGTGATAATGGAAGTTGATTACATGGAACACTCGCCACAATTCTCGTTTAATTCTGGCTCATATCCTGTTACAAATAGTAGCGCTCAGTAATATTTCCTCTTTTTTTGTTATTCAGCATGTAAACAGGTCAGCAAACCTTGTGGCGCATCTTCGTGCGAACCGTGCTTGCTGCACTTTGAATGTGGCCAAGAGCTAGCTTGATGAAACACCTCACTTCCTACTTATTTTTTTGCGGGGTACCTCGCTTCCTAGTGACCAGTGTCTTGGCTGATCGTCCTAAGAATGCTTATATATGAATAAAGCTCTCTCATGTACCCGCAAAAAAGATTAAGCCATATTAACCGGAAAGGAGGGAGTATGGAATAGCACTACTTTTTGGTGTGTCCCATCAAGCTTGCGGGACAAAGTGAAGCTCGCTTATGCCTTTTGACTAATGCAACCTACCCTCGGTGGACATGCATCAGTCCATTCAGTGTCAGATTGTCAGAGGCATACACTGTAGTACCCAACATGCGGAGTACCATCATTGTTCGACTTCACGAAGGGGAAAAGAGCCAAGCGTAGTACTAGTATGCGTACTTGGTTTTGCACCTTCATACTACTCCACCCTCTGTCACAGTTTACAGAGCGCGCTTAATTATGATGCATTTCTCTCAATGCATTTCCACCACCAGAGAGACTTTAGACGTGTTTGGTTTAATGCTCAATTAATTAGGGCGTGGTAACCGCAATCAAGTCCACAATTTTCTCTCCATGTACTGTACTACTACGGAGTGCATGCATGTGTGTACCCGGGGTGGAAGCACAGCATGCATGTCTGTACGCATTATTCCCTCTAGTAATAGACGCGGTGCTATAACTACCAATGCTATTTTCAGGCCGATCGCTAGTCGCCTTGGTCCCACAAATTCTTTTTTCTTTTTTCTGAAGCATGCTGTATAAACAGTGACGGATGGAGTAGTATGAGCGCATTCAAAGAAGAGTGTATTGATGGTTGCTTCTTCAGAGCAACTTATAGTGGGAAAGGTGGGGCTTATGATTTGAATGCTCATTGCTCACTATTAATGCGGCGCAACGACTGGGCTGAGTCTCCCATGCTGTTGTGCACTACCCCCTCGGTTCTTAAATATACTCCGGAGTATTTGTCTTTCTAGAGATTTCAACGGGTGACTACTCAAATATTTGTCTTTTTAGAGATTTCAAATGGACTAGCACATAGGATGTATATAGACATATTTTAGAGTGTAGATTCACTCATTTTGCGCCGTATGTAGTCACTTGTTGAAATCTCTGTTAAGACGAATAGAATATTTAGGAACGGACGGAGTACACATACGAAGCAAAATGTGTGAATCTACACTCTAAAATATGCCAGTTTGAAATTTTTAAAAAGAAAAATATTTAGGAACGAAGGAGTATAATTTTGTGCATGGCACATGGACCCGGATGATGAAGAGGCTTCTGGCAATGCTATCAAGCTTCCATCATTTGTTTACATAATTAATGTACTATACAAATAATTTTTCAGTGACATGAAATTGTACAATGGTGTGAGCTTTCAGCTTTTGTTTCGCGTGTCTTGCCATCGATGCTCTTTCGGAAACAATAAAAAACTAACTTCCTTGCTAATGCATGTTAATTATTAGCAGATCAGAGCTAATAATTACATCACAACTGAAGACAAAGTTGTGAGAAGGTGTTAAACTAAAATTGATCCCCCCAGCTCTGTCTAAATCAACAAGGCATGTTGGGAAAGAAAGTAGCTGTTTGGAGCATGCAACATTCCGATCATTTTGTGCTGTCCCACTAAAATAGAGCTGAGCGTCCCTGTTCCAAAGATATCAAGTGTGATTACGATAATAGAGGACTGCTGATGAAACAATAAACACACAAATAGAAGCCGGTCACCTTTGTAGTCTCTCTTAAGACTAACTAGTTGGAGAAGATTAGGCTTGGAGTTGGATGAGGAGGATAGAGCAAAACCAATCTCCATTTGTGTAGTCGCACTGAAATGTAGAGACGTTGCCCGTGTGACATTTCAGTACAACTGCATAAAACACTCTTAAGAAAAAAGTGATTTGTGCAGTTCACCAAAAGGTCGCAATAGCAACGAGGTGAAATGGATAGCCCTGTTTGCAAAAAAGAGGTAGACAGGAAACAATTACTGGCCAATAACAGTTGATGACACATGCGACGACAAAAAAAGAAGCATATTCCTTGTCCTAAGGGAAGATAACAACACGGTTGTGTTTGTCTAAAGCGGTGTGAGGACGAGAATGTAATATGGAAAGTACGCCGGACGAGCTACGTTTTGGGAAAAGAACTATGGAAGATCCACATGCAGCGATGTGGGAAAATGGGCAGTGGAGCAAGGCCGGAGGGGATACCTAGAGGTCGTCAGGATGTAACTAGGTAAGCGGCGGCGGGCGGAATCTGCGAGCAGGTGGCGTAGGCCCTCCCGCGCTGGAGCTTGGTCAGAGAGAACGACATGTACCGCAGATCGGGACGTGCTGCCTCGGCGCCGTCGAACGGAGAAACGATGCACTTCCTCCCTTTCCCCTGGCGGATGGGATGCGGCCGGATCAGTGACCAACAGTGAGAGAGTGAGAGAGGCCACCGCACTCCCTTTCCCCCGGCGGACGGGATGCGGCCGGATTAGTAACCAATGGTGAGAGAGAGAGAGAGGCCACCACACTTCCTTTCCCCCGGCGGATGGGATGCGGCCGGATCAGTGACCAACGGTGAGAGAGAGAGGCCACCGGAGCCTTGTGTGAGATACTCTGAAGAGCGGACTAGATTTTCCTCCATAAAAATCGTTTTATATTCTGTGTATGTGCCATTGAGTGCTATAACTTTATTTAAAAATAACGTGGCAACGCGTCAAGTCAAACTTTGTTATGTGCACGCGTGGTACACGACCTCCCTAGGTAAACAACCGCTACAGGCGTAGCACATGGGCTGCCATTTCGTAAAGAAATGAGCTTCACCGTGTACCCGCGCGGGTGTGGCTGGGCACGAAGCGTGAGTACGTGCACGGTGCACCTATTCTCTTCTTGTATACGTACACCACCTACGTGGGGTTGTGTGAGAGAGATACAAACCTAGAGAGATATAGTGTGTGGGTTCTTGAGAGTTTTTTTGGGGGGGCGTCAATCGAAAAATTTAACATATGCAATGTGTGTGAAATAGAGTCCTGGATATAACATATATATAGAGGGGGTGATCCACGAGAAGAGAGTGGAAGTATCATCGGCTTGAGGTGTCCATAGAATCGAAGAGAGGGATGGTGTGTGTGTGTGTGTGTGCGCGCGCGATCGATAAAGAGTGCCATCGAATTTGTGTGTGCCCACGTCAAAGATATAGAGTGGCTGGCCTACTGGAACGTGAGATGGGACATGTGCAGTTTGTCTCTGTGGCATGGATACCTACCTGCAGCGCTCGACTATCGGTGTGTGGTGGGGGAAGAGGGAGGCCCAATTAACTATAGAGGTACAATGGCTGGTATATGTGTGGAGGATGAGAGAGGCCTACCTCATGTATTAAGGAGATCGATCTGCCTCATGTATTAAGGAAGATCGATCGGCATCCATGCATATGTGCATGAGATGAATAAGGTTGGGAGAGAGACAGAGCTACAGTGTTGGAGGGGGTGGTAGTGGAGTTGCTTCTAAAAAATGGTGGGATAGGCTTGCTAGACAAATGGAGGGCATGCCCGCAATATCAATAAGAGAGGAGATGGCTGCTTGTTGTCTGTGCACGTGCGTGTGAGAGACGGGTCAGGAGGCATGCACGAATGATGAGGGGGGACGATGTGGCTGTGGTAAGCAGACATAACTACATAGGAATATCAATCGCCCTTTGTAAGAGAAAGGAGAGACATGACTTGTGAGGTACGTCGATCGATGGGGGGGGGTAGTTAAAGTCGATCTAGGTATATGTTGGGAGATCGATCAGTATACATGCATGTGTGTGTTAGAAGCAAATGAGGCACGAGGAGAAGGATAGAGAGAGAGGGATGCTGTCACATCCCTAGCTTCTGGTGCTGCCTATTTGTTTGCATCATGTTTAATTTTTTGAAACTTGAACTGAGGAAATTTGGAAGCCTCAAAAACTTAAATAAAAGAGGGGCAAAGAACCCTGGAAAATGCATTCAATGTTTCCAAAATGGCCTTAACTAATGTTGGTTATATTTTGGCAAGGGTTTTACACCAAAGCAAAAATAATGAACATTTTTGAGGAATATTTTGAGCATTGAATTTAAATCATATTCTATTTGAATTGGGAATTATATTCATAATATATAATGAATATATTTTCAAATGACCTGAGATATTTTATGTATATGTGGAGAAGTCCATTAAGTGACTTAAAAATATTCAGAGGAGCTTTTGGCATTGTTTGAATTATTTTAAATTCAAAACAGTGGTAAAAGATTAAATAAAAAGAAAACAGAACATAAATAAAAAAAAGAGAGCAGAAGACCTACCTGGCGCTCACCTTGCAGCCCACCTGGTGGCCAACAGGACCGGCCCAGCGCGGCCCAGCCCACCTCCTCCTGTCGTCTTCCCCGCGCCAATAGGCAGCGCGCGTGGCCGACGGGCGCCGACGCTGCCTCGGCCACCTCCTGCTTCCCCGGCCATCTCCTGCTTCCACCGCGACGCCACGGCCCTTCTAGCATCGCCACGCAGCCCCTGGTCCCTCTCGCTCACTCCCTCGAGCTCATCCCTCTCCTCTGCTTCCTCTCTCTCACTCGCCCGAACGCAGCCATCGCCGACGACGAGCTCCCTCGCGGCCACCGCCACCCCCTCTCCTCTCCGACGCGCTCCCGAGCTCCGCTGTTCCGCCCTCGTCCTCCTCGTCGTCCCACGCGACCAGAAGGGCCCCGAGCAGCCGCCATCGTCATCGTCTTCAAGCTTCGGCCCCGGCGCCCTTCTCCGTCGATTCGGCCACTCCGGTGCGCCCCCTAGCCCACTAACCATCCCTACGGCACCGCTGTGAGCTCCTACGCCTCCCCTCTCTCTTCCCCGCCTCGATTGCGCCCTGTAGCCTCGATTCCACCGGCGCCGCGAGCTCGGCTCCGCCGGCCATGTCGCCGCCGTGGCCACCGTCACCTAGAGCTACCACCGAACGCACCGACGTGCTCAGCACAATGCCAGAAGACCAAATCCCCTCCAATTGCTCCTGTCGTACAATGCAACGCCGGAACCGCTGAGACCCGAACTCCGGCCGCCGCCTTTGAGCTCGCCGCCGTCGTTATAGATCGCCCCCGGCATAACTGACTGCACCACTCGACGCGCGGGATCTTCAGCGTCACGTAGATGCCCTCCGCCGGCCATTTGGTCGCCGGAGGAGGAATTCCGACCCCCGCCGCCGTCTCGGGCTTCACCGGCGACGAGCCGTGGACCAAGTCCGGCGGGTTTGACCCCAGTTGGACGCCCCTGACTCAATGACAGGTGGGGCCCAGCCCTGTTAGTTAATTAGGTTAGTACTAATTGAATTAGTTAAACTAATTACCCCTGCTGACACTGACAGTGGGCCACGTGGCTATTAATTTGATTAGTTAGAGTTAATTAACTCTGTTAGTCACCTAAGTCACTGACCAGTGGGCCCCACTGGTCAGGTTTGACCTGGGACGCCCAGTTGACTCTGCTGACGTCACAGTGACGTGGTGCTGACGCCATAAATCATTTTCTGGATTTATTATTATTCAGGAAAATTCAGAAAATGCCCTAAACTTCAATAAATCATAGAAACAACCGTAAGTCAGAATGAAATAATTTATATATGAAAAATTATCAGAAAAATCCAATCTATCCATCTGTACCATTTTCATGCATGTTAGAACAACTTATAGCTGCTGTTTAACACAAATCAATTAAATTGTTGTGTCTCGCAGTCGTCAGAATAGTTTGCAATATTGTAATATTGTCAAATGAAGATCCCAATTACTCCATGTATAGAAGTTTTTGATGTTTGCTACAGAAAAAGAAAGCAACACAATGAGTAAAATGAACATCAGTCCATGAAAGTGCAGAGCTTAAGCTCTATTCAGCAGATGAAAATAGTAGTACGAGCTCTGGGCCGGCTAAAGTAAACATTCGACCTCTCTTGACGAACTCAGGGGTGGGCTCGACGGTCTTGACGGGGTGGGCAGGAGCGCGAGCCTCCGGCGCGCGGTAGCGTCGCGCACCTCCTCGAGGATCTCGGGCACATTGACTAGCCGGCCCGTGGTGGAGGCAAGAGCGGCGCTGCCAAAGGTGATGGCTTTGGCGTCGACGACGGCCACAACCAGGCCGCTCGAGTTGGGGCATCTACGCACGATCTGGCTCACTGCCTGCGCAAACGACTCCTTGGCCACCGTCTCCTGCCGCGCCGTCACAGCCTTGCCCAACGCCACGGGGGTCGGAGCGGCGGTGCTGGGGGGAGGCGGGAAGGCCGCGTAGCCAGCTGCCAGGCCGAGGGCTGGCCACGTTCCTTCCATCGACGCTACGAGGGAGGGGGTGGGCGCGAGCAAGAGACACGGCGGGAGGAAGAAGAAGAAGAAATTTTTGGATTGAAAGAGGGGAGATTCGGGAGGCAGGCAAGGGAGGCAGGGGAGCTGCGCGAGGCAAAAGGGAGTAGCGGAGGAGGCAGCTGCGGCGGCGGCGACGGACGCGCGGGAGAGCAGGGGAGCAGGGCGGCGCAGGGGAGCTCCGGCGTCGATGCGCCTGTGTCAGAGCTGTGGAGCATCGACTGAAGAAGACGAGGAGTGCGGGTTGTGTCGGGAGTTTGGGGAGGAGTTTTCTGTAAAATCGCCTTGGAGACAACTTTTCCTGGATGGAGGGAGTAGTAGACTTATAATCTTCCCTGTAGAATAATTGCTTTTGTAAGCTAAAGGAGTTAGACTGAAATGTAGTAAGCTAATTTGTTGCTCCCAAATGCTTTGACGATTATAGCTGAAATGTAGTTTACACAAATACTTTAACTATCCAGCCCAAATGCGTTGCAAGACCTATGTATGTCTACAAACTGATTATAATTTTTTGTAGGTTTTGGTCACCCTTCGGTTCAGCTTCTTGCACGTATCCAATGCAAATAGCATATCCAGTAACCTGACCCTTACAAAAAAGTTTAGTTTGTTCATAACTCATTAATTTAATCAGCAAATATTATGGTAATAAATTGCTTTGGTACATGAAGGAACAAAGGAGATTAAACACTAGGTTGTGTGGATGTGGACCAACAAAGATGAATTCATTCCTGTAGTTGATGTGGAGTTCATCAAGTGGTAGCCTAATGTGATTTATTCTCGATATACATGGCAGTTGACTCTTCTATTTCATAGCATAGATATTCTGTTGTACACTGCAGTACATTGCTTCTGTCAAATTGAAAAACAAACAGGTTTTCATAAGAAATAATTCCAGTCACACTAGTAGAAAACAGGGCTTTGGTCCAGGCCGGGTCAGCCCATTAGTCCTGGTTCAGTCCAGAATCAGGACCAATGTGGGCATTGGTCCCGGTTCGTGAGCCCAAGGGGCCGGCCGGGCCACGTGGGCCATTGGTCCCGGTTCATCTAGACCTTTTTGTCCCGGTTGGTGGGATGAACCGGGACCAATGGGCCTCGCTCCTAGCCCACCACCATTGGTCCCGGTTGGTGGCTTGAACCGGGACCACGGGCTCCCCTTTAGTCCCGGATCATGTCACCAACCAGGACCAATGAGGTGCCTATATATACCCCTCGCTCGCGAGCAGAGCACCCCAGTGCTCTATTTTTCTCTGGCCGAGGGGGAGAGGGCTTGGTGGTGCTCTAGCTCACCTCCTACACACACAAGGTGTTTGATGGAATGCCCGAGCCACACTACTTAAGCTTTCTCCTCTCCAAGCTCGACCTCCAAGCTCCATTTTCCATAATATTTGTCTAGGTTTAGCGGTGCGTCATGCCCCGTCCCCGTCTTCACCGCCATCGATCACCCGCGCCGAGCTCATCGCCGGCACCACCGTGGTGAGCCTCTTGTTTTATCTTCTTTCTGAAAGGAAAAATATTCTTACTTGTATGTTTACATAGATACTTGTATTATTTTCTTACTTTTATCATTGCATCTTATATAGTACGATGGTTTTGGTATCCGCCCCCGTCGGCCCTCGTCCTGTCTATGATTCGGATGTGGTATATATATTATCTTTATAACTATTGGTTCATTTATTGTTTATGAAAATTATGCCGACCAACGTGACATAGATTTTATTTATGTAGGATGTATGTGAATCCGAAATGCCAACCGACCCTATTGTCGAGAGGTTAAATTTAGTTGAAGAAGAAAACAATTTGTTGAAGGAAAAAATAAAAAAATTGAGGAGGAGAAGATGATATTGGAGTTGCATGTTGCGGATGTCGTTGATGATCACAAGATCAAGATGGATGCAATGCGCTTGAAGATTAGAAAGATTAGAAAATATGCCATTCATACCGAGGCTTGGTATCATTATGTCGCTGGATCAATTGTTACCTTGGTTGCGATTATGATCGCATTTGTTTTCGCATTGAAATGTTTTACATAGTTTCAATGTATGGTTTAATTAATTAGATGCTCTAGAGAGCTATATGTTGTTAGATGAGAACTATGTATGCACTTTGGTTTTAATGTGATGATGAACTTCTATTAATTTGGACACTTAATTATATATAATGCACGCAGATGAACCAGCAATGGATGTACGGTGACAGACACACCCGCGAGTACATTAAGGGCGTGCATGAGTTTCTCGATGCGGCTGAGGCAAACAAGCAGAATGGTTTTATGTGTTGTCCATGCACTGAATGTGGGAATATGAGGTCTTACTCTAACCGGAAAATCCTTCACTCCCACCTGATTTACAAGGGTTTCATGCCACACTATAATGTTTGGACGAGGCACGAAGAAATAGGGGTTATGATGGAAGAGGCGAAGAAGAAGAGTACGATGACAACTATGTGCCCCCTGAATACGGTGATGCTGCAACGGGGGGAGCTGGTGAAGATCAAGAGGAACCAGACGATGTGCCCAATGATGCTGCAACGGGTGAAGCTGCTGAAGATCAAGAGGAACCAGACGATGTGCCCGATGATGATGATCTCCGTCGGGTCATTGTCGATGCAAGGACGCAATGCGAAAGTCAAAAGGAGAAGCTGAAGTTCGATCGCATGTTAGAGGATCACAAAAAAGGGTTATACCCCAATTGCGAAGATGGCAACACAAAGCTTGGTACCGTACTGGAATTGCTGCAGTGGAAGGCAGAGAATGCTGTGGCTGACAAAGGATTTGACAAGCTACTGAAAATATTGAAGAAGAAGCTTCCAAAGGATAACGAATTGCCCGACAGTACATACGCAGCAAAGAAGGTCATATGCCCTCTAGGATTGGAGGTGGAGAAGATACATGCATGCCCTAATGACTGCATCCTCTACCGCGGTGCATACAAGGATCTGAACGCATGCCCGGTATGGGGCGCATTGCGGTATAAGATCAGACGAGATGACCCTGGTGATGTTGACGGTGAGCCCCCCAGGAAGAGGGTTCCTGCGAAGGTGATGTGGTATGCTCCTATAATACCACGGTTGAAACGTCTATTCATAAACGAAGAGCATGCCAAGTTGATGCCATGGCACAGTGAGAACCAAAGAAAGATGGGAAGTTGAGAGCACCCGCTGATGGGTCGCAGTGTAGAAAAATCGAGAGAAAGTACTGGGATGAGTTTGCAAAGGACCCAAGGAATGTATGGTTTGCTTTAAGCGCGGATGGCATTAAACCTTTCGGGGAGCAGAGCAGCAATCACAGCACCTGGCCCGTGACTCTATGTATGTATAACCTTCCTCCTTGGATGTGCATGAAGCGGAAGTTCATTATGACGGCAGTTCTCATCCAAGGCCCTAAGCAACCCGGCAACGAAATTGATGTGTACCTAAGGCCATTAGTTGAAGAACTTTTACAGCTGTGGAATGGAAACGGTGTACGTACGTGGGATGAGCACAGACAAGAGGAATTTAACCTTAAGGCGTTGCTGTTCGTGACCATCAACGATTGGCCCGCTCTCAGTAACCTTTCAGGATACACAAACAAAGGATACCACGCATGCACGCACTGTTTAGATGACACTGAAAGTATATACCTGGACAAATGCTGGAAGAATGTGTACCTGGGCCATCATCGATTTCTTCCGACCAACCATCAATGTCGAAAGAAAGGCAAGCATTTCAAAGGCGAGGTAGATCACCGGAAGAAGCCCGCCATGCGCACCGGTGATCACGTGCTTGCTATGGTCAATGATTTGCACTACGTAATCTTTGGAAAGGGTCCCGGTGGACTAGCTATTCCGAATGACGCCGAGGGACACGCACCCATGTGGAAGAAGACATATATATTTTGGGACCTACCCTACTGGAAAGACCTAGAGGTCCGCTCCTCAATCGACATGATGCACGTGACGAAGAACCTTTGCATGAACCTGCTAGGCTTCTTGGGCGTGTATGGGAAGACAAAAGATACACCTGAGGCACGGGAGGACCTGCAACGTTTGCACGAAAAAGACGGCATGCCTCCGAAGCAGTATAAAGGTCCTGCTAGCTGCGCTCTTACGAAAGAAGAGAAAGAAATCTTCTTTGAATGCCTGCTCAGTATGAAGGTCACGATTGGCTTCTCGTCGAATATAAAGGGAATAATAAATATGCCAGAGAAAAAGTTTCAGAACCTAAATTCTCATGACTGCCACATGATTATGACGCAACTGCTTCCGGTTGCATTGAAGGGGCTTCTACCGGAAAACGTCCGATTAGCCATTGTGAAGCTATGTGCATTCCTCAATGCAATCTCACAAAAGGTGATTGATCCAGAAATCGTACCAAGGCTAAGAAGTGATGTGGCGCAATGTCTTGTCAGTTTCGAGCTGGTGTTCCCACCATCCTTCTTCAATATCATGACGCACGTCCTAGTTCATTTAGTCGACGAGATTGTCATCCTGGGGCCCGTATTTCTACACAATATGTTCCCCTTTGAGAGGTTCATGGGAGTCCTAAAGAAATATGTCCGTAACCGCGCTAGGCCAGAAGGAAGCATCTCCATGGGCCATCAAACAGAGGATGTTATCGGGTTTTGTGTTGACTTCATTCCGGGCCTTAAGAAGATAGGTCTCCCTAAATCGCAGTATGAGGGGAGACTGACAGGAAAAGGCACTCTTGGAAGAGACTCAATAATATGCAGGGACGGATATTCTTCGTCTCAAGCAAACTACACAGTTCTACAGAACTCTACCTTGGTGACCCCGTATGTCGATGAACACAAGAGCAGTCTGCGCTCCAAACAACCGGAGCAGTGCGACGACTGGATTACATGTGAACACATCAGGACTTTTAGCAGTTGGTTGGAAACACGTCTCAGAGGTGACAACACTGTTTGTGATGAGTTGTACTTGTTGTCCAAGGGACCATCTTTGACTGTATTGACTTACAAAGGATACGAGATAAATGGGAATACATTTTACACGATCGCCCAAGATCAAAAGAGCACCAACCAAAACAGTGGTGTCCGCTTTGATGCAGCAACCGAGAGCGGAAAGGACACATATTATGGTTACATAGTGGACATATGGGAACTTGACTACGGACCTGATTTTAAGGTCCCTTTGTTTAAGTGCAAATGGGTCAATCTGTTAGGCGGCGGGGTACAGGTAGACCCACAGTACGGAATGATAACAGTGGATCTGAAAAATCTTGGGTACACTGACGAACCGTTCGTCCTAGCCAATGATGTGGCACAGGTTATCTATGTGAAGGACATGTCTACCAAACCGAGAAAAAGAAAAGATAAGGAAGCGAATACATCATACGATGAGCCAAAGCGCCACATAGTTCTTTCAGGAAAAAGGGACATCCTGGGAGTGGACGGCAAGACAGACATGTCAGAAGATTATGAAAAGTTTCATGAAATTCCTCCCTTCATTGTCAAGCCTGACCCAAGGATCCTGATAAACAATGAAGATTATCCATGGTTGTGGCGCAATAAGCAAAATACACAAGCGAACAAAAAGTGAAGACTTCCTCCCGGAACTATTATGATGATACGATGCCAACTTTGTAACACACGAACATGCTACCATTGTCCGTTTTGTACATGCACATGCTATGTGGGTGAAATTATGATACCATGCCAACTTTCAACTTTTTCAGAGTTCATTTGAAATGCTTTCATGTCTTATGGTTCGGCCCTCGTAATACCATGACCATTAGTCCCTGGCCCATGCCAACTTTCAACTTTCAACTTTCTCAAACTAATGGCACTAACAAAAAGTTTATAATTTTGCTCCTCGCCCCTGGCCCATGACCATTAGTCGTGGTTTGTGCCACAAACCGGGACTAAAGGGTTGGTCCTCATTGCGAGCAGAGTTTAGTCCCACCTCGCCAACCGAAGGGGGCTCACACCGGTTTATAAGCCCTTCCCTCTCTGCCTTGTTGAGCTCCTCTCAAAGTGAAAATAGATGGCCTAATAGAGAAAAGTTTAACCTAAATTCATAGTGAATTTCTCTGAAATTCATAGAAATTTACTAGGAATTTAGGTTGAATTTTCTCTATAAGCGCATCTATTCTCATTTTTAGCAAGTTAATCACAAACTTGTGATTCAAACAATTTTCAAAGAATTCAAATTTTAACTATTCAAATTTGAAAACTAATGGCACTAACAGAAAGTTTATAATTTTTGTAAAACTAATGGCACTAACAGAAAGTTTGTAATTTTGCTAACCTAAAAGCAAACAGAATTAAAAACTAA
>NC_057800.1:5066497-5068026 GCF_018294505.1 Triticum aestivum
GGGGGGGTCGATATAAACCTCCCTGATAACTTCGACATGAGGGGGGGTCGATATACCCCCTCCCTGATAACTTCGACATGAGGGGGGGGGTAGAGAACTAGTTTAGGGGGTCGAGGGTTGAGAACTAGTTTAGGGGGTCGAGGGAAGAAGGGGAAGAAGAGGGAGAAGAAGAGGGAGAAGAAGAGGAGAGGAAGAAGAGGAAGTCTTCTCCTCTATTCTTTCTTCTCTTCTTTTTTCTTCTTCTTCCTATATGTATTAGTTATTTTTGTTTAGGTTGTTAATTAGTAGATATTAATTTTGTTCATATATGTATGGATGCATGTGATATGTATGTATGTATGCATGTATTGGGTATGTCATTGTCGATATACCCCCTACCCGATAACTTCGACATGAGGGGGTCGAGAGGGGGTCTAGGGTTGTCGAGGGTTCGAGGGGTCGAGGGGTCCAGGGTTGTCGAGGGTTCGAGGGGTCGAGGATCACCGAGGGGTCGAGAGAGGTTTCCTAGTGTCAAAGTATTGAAGAAATCCATGGCTTCATCATTAGCCGGAAGTAACCAGGGCATGACGAAGTCCTCCAAAGTTATTTTGGAATGGTGTCCCGGATAGGATAATTTGCCTTTTTGTATGAATTTCAGCAAAGGCCTTCCAAATAATGATATTTGGAAGGTTCTTGCTGAACTTTGTACCAAAAAGCGAATTATCTTATCTGGGACTCCATTCCAAAATAACTTTGGAGAGCTTCGTACCATCATGCACCTGTTACTTTCGCCTAACGATGATGACATGGTTTTGTTGAATTCTTTGACACTAGGCAACCTCCCGACCCCTCGAACATGAGAGGAAGAAGAGGATAAAAAAAGAAGAGGAAGAACCAAAAAAAGAGGAGAAGAAAGAATAGAGGAGTTCTTCTCCTCTCTTTTTTTCTTCTTCTTCCTCTTTATTTTATCGGGAACGAGGGACGTCGAGGGTCGCCGAGCGGTAGAGGAGAAACCCTAAATAGAAAGTATCGTCGGTGTGAGATACATGTACCGTCGGAGTCGGACACTACATCCAGGTCCCACAAGTGGCGCGGGCTTCGACGCCCACGTCACTTGTGGGACGTGGATATAGTGTCCGACACCGACGGCCAGATGTATCTCACACCCACGATACTTGCTATTTAGAGGGTCAGGGTCAGGGTCGCCGAACGATAGAGGAAACCCTAAATAGAAAGTATTGTCGGTGTGAGATACATGTGGCCACTTGTATCTCACACCAACGATACTTGCTATTTAGGGTTTCCTCTACCGTTCGGCGACCCTGACACTCGACGACCCTGACACTCGACGATCCTCTTTTTTCTTCTTCTTCTCTTCTTCTCTTTTTTTTCTTCTTCTTCCTCTTTATTTGATCGGAAACGAGGGTCGTCGAGGGTCAGGGTCGCCGAACGATAGAGGAAACCCTAAATAGAAAGTATCGTCGGTGTGAGATACATGTGGCTGTCGGTGTCGGACACTACATCCACGTCCCACAAGTGGTGCGGGCTTC
>NC_057800.1:5068250-5089846 GCF_018294505.1 Triticum aestivum
GTCTTACACTACATCCACGTCCCACAAGTGGTGCGGGCTTCGACGCCCACGTCACTTGTGGGACGTGGATGTAGTGTCCGACACCGACGGCCACATGTATCTCACACCCACAATACTTGCTATTTAGGGTTTCCTCTATCGCTCGCTGACCCTCGACGACCCTCGTTCCCGATAAAAAAAGAGGAAGAAGAAGAAAAAAAGAGGAGAAGAAAGAATAGAGGAGATCTTACTCCTCTATTCTTTCTTCTCTTTTTTTTCTTCTTCCTGTTCTTTTTTATCCTTGAAGCATTGTCGAGGCCACCCCAAACCCTAGAGAAGCAGCGTCGAGGCCACTAATTAATATTAGTTCTATGTTTTTGCCACTAATATATCCATCTGTCATGTTTGAATAATAATTGCCATGTTGTCAATATTTGTAGAAACTATGGACACCGCCCGAGATGAAGTACAAGAAGAGTTGTTGGGGGACATAATCGCACAAGGAAGTGATGCCATCTGCTCGTTGTTTCTCAACAAGACCGATGGTCTGGAAGCAGCTGATTATGATGGCTCCGGTGACCTAATGCCGGTGCAAGAAGGAGACCGTGAGGACGGCTCCGTGACCCAATGCCGGTGCAAGAAGGAGACCGTGATGACGTCTCCGGTGACCGAACCGAGTCCGGCCAGGTGTATATATTAGTTAAGCTTCTGCTGACTAGCTAATTGATGCATTCATGGTTTTGGTATGTACACATATTAATTAAGTCTTTGTTCTTTTTTCTAGCCCTCCGGATCGAGCACAACTTCGGTAAAGAGACGAGGCCCGAAGAAAAAGTTGAGCTCGAATGAAAAGTTTGAGATCATAGCAATCGCGCCCGACGGCCAACCGATTAAACCCCTCCGGACAAAGAGCGCATTTGTTGCTCAGTGCGGGGTTTTGGTTAGGGACAAGATCCCGATCAGCATCCAGCAATGGTTTAAGCCGGCTACAGAAGACCCTGAGGTGTCTTATGTCAATGATATGCAGAAAAATGATCTTTGGACTGAGCTGAAGTCAAATTTCACCCTACCGCCAGAGGATAATCCAGAGAAGCCAGTTAAAGAGCAATTAATCAAGTCTTTTGCTCCTAAGAGGATGGCAGAACTATTCAGGAGGTGGAAGAAAGAGCTGAATTAGTTTGTCAAAAATAATGAGACACCAGAATTCAAGGGAAGATACGACAAGATCATAGATCACTGGCCCGCATTTGTGGCCCAAAAGACATCGGAAAAGAGTAAGAAGATGTCGGTGACAAACAAGCAAAATGCTGCGAAGAAGAAGCATCACCATCGCACGGGGTCAGGTGGCTACCTCGTAGTCCAGCCTAAGTGGGCCAAGACTGAGAATGATCTGGTTGATAAAGGGATCGAACCAGAGACAATTAACTGGCCAGACCATTGCCGGACTTGGTTCTTCGGGGCTGGCAGAACCTTGAAACCTTTAACAGGGAAGTGCATTTGGAAGAACGATCGAATGGACATACCAGTCAGGAAGCTTCAACACTATATCAAAGCAGCGCAGCAAGGGACGTTCTTTCCATACAGAGAGAACGACGAGCTCACAATGGCCCTCGGGAATCCTGAGCACCAGGACGGACACGAGGCACACCAGGCTCCATTCCGTGGAAGGTTGGGTTTCCGGACGCAGGCGGTTACAAATCCCATGAGAGGAGGAAAAAAGTGCAGCAGACCCAAATGCAGGCGCTGCAAGCAAGGGTACAAGCGATAGAGGAACGAGAAGCAAATCACAACAAATGTACTGCCGAAGCTTCCACAGAAGCTACCCCGCCATCTCAGCAGAGAAGCAGTGTGGCTTCCACTGAGCTGCTTCAGCCGGAGCATGCCTTGACGGCTCCTGCCAGCTATCCCGTGGATGCTATCACAGAGTCTCAAAATTGCCACCTTATGACGCAGTGGATGAATTTGAAGGTCGAGGCGGTTGTTGGCTCTATTTATCCTACTGAACCCGGCGCAACTTTTCACTGCCGGCCGATTCCAGAAGGATATTCTAGGGTGATGGTGGATGAAATAACGGAGGGATTTGAGGACCTCCAGCTTGACCACCCTACCAGTGAAGGGGAGACTAGGCTGGGAACTATTCAGCGTAGAACCCACACTTTCGTGCCTCCTATGCCTGCATCCACATGCCTGTAGAACCTACACTTATGTGCCTGCATCCACATGCCTGTAGAGAGGCTCCACTTCAGCACTAACAGTCTCAACACTAAAAAAAATACTGTAGCACACAAAAAAACCCAAGCCAAGCATAACGAATCTTGATGCCCAAACGGACGGTTGAAGATTAGAGACGGTTCGATGATTTCCATCTCTCCCTCCCTCTTCTACTAGCTTGCTTCCCCTTCCGCAAAGTAAATCTCGAAACCTTCATCACTCCCGCATGCTCTCCTCCTTCCTTCTGCACACAAACACAAACTCGAAATCGAGTTCGCGTCACCGGACAACCGCCACCGCGTCCGCCAACCACACTCAAATCTGACATACAAACAGCCACACTCTGCCTGCGACAACACCAATAACCCCACCGGCTGCGGCGACCGACGGCGAGGACTTCAACAGCGGCGGCAGAAATCGCAACAAAAAAGGAGCAACGACACAATAAGCGGATGGAAGCGAAGAACACCGCACAAGCAACTGAAGGTAATTATCATTCTATCCCACTCCATTCCACCGGGTAGATCGTAGTGATTTTTCCACTTCCAGGAAGAGCAACCCTAGCCACTGCTACCAAGGAGTTTTCTAATAACCTAAATCAATTTGGCTAACAAATTGAACTAGCGCAGAGATAAGATTTTATAGAAATGCTACTGCTCTCCGCCCTGGGATTTTCGCCATACGATTTGTGCTCAAAGGTAAAAAACCTAAAACATCAGTAACTAGAATACGTCGATAGATCCAAACTCCGCAAGCCTCCTGAGAGGCGAAAACTGATAACCGTACGAGATTTTCTACATCCCTTGTCCCGTCAATGTAACCGATTTTCAAATTAAGTGCCTCTGTTGTGAAATACCGTGAACAAAGAATAGGTGTACCCTGTGCTTCTAGGGTAAAACAACCCGTGCCTCTCTATCCATGCAAATTTGTTTTCACACCATGCAGGTTTTTTTTTCCTGTGACACTCGACTCTGCTTCTAACACCTGCCCATTTTTTATGCAGCAATGACAAATCCTCACGAAGAAGCTAAAACTCAGCAAAATACGGACGAAGACCCTGCTGAAGAGCATGCAAATCAGCAAGCTCCTTTCAAAGGTTTGAGCAAAAAGTCTCCACTGTCCATCTACAAAAAACTATATTGAGAGTTATTAGTAACTTAACATCTATCGTTGACAACATAATTAAATATGTCTACAAATAGAACTACCTGCCACTTTTTATATATTTCTTTATAAAAAACATTAAAAATGTTTGCACACTATCTTATTTTTAATTCAAAAACAGTTTAACTTACCCAATAAATCTTGAACTATCATTGATGATATTCCTCCAATTATGAAATATCACCTGCAGAGTGCATTTTTGTCTCAGAAAATGCTTCACCCTAACTTCACTACCCCAGCTGCACTCATAACCATAATTAATATTTTCTTCCATCCCCTGATTAGGTCAATCAGTAACAATAGTAATAACCTATCTTAACCCAAGAAAATAAAACTAAAAATCCCCTTATGCATAATCATGGAAGATATATATTTTAAATGTGTATCAACTATTTTTGGACGAAAAGAACATCCTTTTTTGTTACCTGGTCATTATACAGGACACGAAGATGGTGATATTCAAAGCGCAGAAACAGGCAGCATGTCTCCTCATTCATCAGAAAAGGACACAGAACAAAACATGAGGAACAAACCACCTGCGAAAGAAATGATAACTTACACCCGGCTCAACAAGAATAATCATCTAAAAACAAGCAAAAAAAGAGGAAATCAGATACAAGCACTGTTTTTACTCCTGGAGCAAAAAGGCAAAAGCAAAAGGACAATGCTGAAAACATCATCGACACTAGTACCTTGAAACATCAGCCATTACCTCTAATGGTACTCCTGCCAACAGCACCAACCGCCATGAAGAAACAAGGTGAACGCAAGAAGAAATACAAACGACGAAGGGTAGAAAAAGAACAAGACGATACCAATAGCAAAGGTTCAGATACCAATGATGACGACAATGACAGGGAACATGATGCAGATTTCATTCCTATAGACGACGATGATGCCGAAGAGCATGACACCGACGCAGAACATGATGACGATGTAAAAACACACTTATGTACTAATTTTGAATACCAGTATTAGGAATCCGGATCTAATGTTCTTTCTAACAAAAACCTTTCTTTTTGTCTTCTGAAACAGAACAAATCAGGACAGAAGGACAGAAAGAGGAGAAAGACATGCGGAAAAGAATTGGCAGCACCAACAGTTGACGAAGAACACCAAGAAACAGACGAAGAGAAATGCCAAATCAAGGCAAGGGCAGCATTCGCTCATGTCAAGAAAGCATGGGGTTTACTTAAAGACCGTCACAGGCAAGATATTAGGACGGCAGGATTTGGCAGCATAGAGAACTGCAAAATAACGGGCTCCATCTACAGACCACTTGTAGCACACATCTACGACAACCTGGACATAGAAAGCATGACAATAACCTTCAGTGATGGTAACGAAGACAAGAAACTCAAGATTACCAAGGAAGCTATACACAAGGTGTTTGGATACCCAAACGGCACGGAAAAGTCAGCACCAAGGCCAGCGAAGAGCCCAACTTCAATGAAAAAACTGATGTTAGACCTTGGCTTCAAAAATACAACTTTCAGGCCAAAAGAGCTGTTCACAGAGCTAAATGAATTGGTGGAACTAGATGACGAACAGTCAAACAGGAAATCAATTAAAATATTTTTCCTTATTTTTTTCCACAACGTTGTTTGCGGGTCAAGCGCCGCTATCTTCGCCCGACAAGCTATAATGGTAGAGGACATGGACTATCCAGAGATGGCAAAGATGGATTTCTGTGAGGTAATCGTCGAATGTATTAAGGAAGGAGCCAAGATATGGCAGAAACACAGAAATTTGCCTCAGGAAGAAAAGAACAAAAAGCATGTCAATGGTTTGGCACAGGGGCCAGTAATCATGTACCTCGACTCCCTGCTGCTGCCAACCGACACAAAAGAAATGCGGAAGATTGCAAAGAAAATAGACAAGACCTCATTACCACGAGCAAACCATCTCAAAGAGAGTGACCTAGCGAAAATAGCTAGAGCAGACATGAAAAGGGATGGAAAAGCACGACCAGATGACTATGAATTTGGCAAAATACAGATATAGCTATATTGTACATAAATCAGTCCTTCCCTTTTTGAAAATGGTTTCCATTCTAATTAACTACATTCCACCAAAACGAGGCAGCCATGGAAAGGAACAGCAGAGAGGATCTTCTATGCCAACACAGCATCAACTTCGTCTTCAATTCGGCAGATAGCAGGAGAACATCGCAAACAACAGCAACACCAGAACACGACCAAACTTCTACCACCCCAGTGGCCTAGCAGGCCCACAGGGCAGCGGCCCAATTTTTTTATAGTTTTTTTCTTTTCTGCTTTATTTTCTTCTATTTATTTCTAAGTAGTTTTTTTTGTATAGTTTTTTTCTTTTCTGCTATAGTTTTTTTCTTTTCTGCTATTTTTTATTTTCTGCTTTATTTATTTTCTTCTATTCATTTATTTTTATATACCATGCCAAGTTGATGGTTAAAAGTTGATCGTCGAAGTCTCGAGTTATAACCAAAGTTTTAAAAAATGAAATGTCGAAGTGCAACTAGTTTTTTCCATAACAGAAGAAGTCCGGAGTTGTAATAAGTAATTAAAAATAAAAAAAGAGGTGCAATGCTCGTTAATTAGCTTCAAGCGTTTCGGAATACTGTAAACTGCACTACACATAGCTCCATGCAGTCTACCATATTCCTCAAGGCTTGAAGCTAAGCAACGTGAGCATTGAGCCTCTTCTTCATCGTCTCTGCACTCAGGGATTATAAACCGCTCCTAGTCCCTCTCTCTTCACGAGGTGGGACTAAAAAACAGCTGACTAAGAAACTGTAGTACTCGTTCATGCCATGAAACCGGTACTAAAGGTGCTCGTGGGGCCCCAGCCTTACCTGACACAACCTCATTAGTACCAGTTCATGGCACGAACCGGTGCTAAAAGTTCGCCATGAACCAGTACTAAAGATCTCCTCCTGCCTAGCAGTTGGAACCGGTACTAAAGAGCTCCTCCCGCCTAGCAGTTGAATGGTGCATACTGAATGCACAAAAAGTCTGGAGTTGTAATAAGTTTAAAAAATGAAATGCCTTTGTAACAGATGAGTTTAATTTCGTCAGAAACCCGAATACTTCGAAAGAGATTGTCTAGTTTGTAAACGAAGTGCATCTAGTTTTTGTCGTAACCCTCTCTACTTTTTTGAACATGATATGTGGGTGAAATGATGATACCATGCCAAGTTTCAACTTTTTAAGAGTTCATTTGTAGTGCTTTTCAATTTCCAGGTCATTTAGTTCTCAAAACAAATCATTAAATGCATGAAAAATAGCAAATGAAGGCATAAATGGTTGAAAGTTGATGGCCTCGCTTTGAATGGTGCATACTAAACGCAAAAAATATAAGAGCATTTAGATCATGATCTTATATTTCTTTACAGTCTGAATTGTCAATATGATCTTATACATCAAAAATACTATGATCATCAATGATCTTTTTATGTACAATCTAAATTGTCAATATGAGTCCACAACGATTTATAAACCGGTGAAGACTCATATTGCGGCCACAAATTCTACACATAGAGTTCAATGAAGACCAAGTGCTTGTGATAGTTTGAGAAGTAACATATTTAAGGTGGTAAAAGCCTTGTTAGGGAAACGAGGTGGGACTAAAAACAGCTAGCCATAACCTCATTAGTACCGGTTCGTGGTACGAACCGGCACTAAATGGTGATGGTGGGGCATAGCCTGACCGCAGGCTGACACAGCATCTTTAGTACCGGTTCGTGGCATGAACCGGTACTAAAGGTTCGCCATGAACCGGTACTATTGATCGCCGCCACGAACCGGCACTAATGTACCATTAGTGCCAGCTCAAATTCAAACCGGCACTAATGTGCTTCACATTTGACCCTTTTTCTACTAGTGCTAGCATATGGAGACAATGCCCCGGTACAAAGAAACACCCTTGGGCAGAACGAATTGTTTCCTATAAAGAAGCGTCATCAGGTAGATAAAACCAAAGATGCACGGATGCACAGACAAATGAATCATGGATGCATACCTTTCATATTATGACACCTCTCAAAGCATATTCCTCTAGACTTTTCCTTCCAGCAAGCGGCTGAGGAGAATGGGAAGGCGGCTGTAGGGGAGGGGGAAAAGATTTAGGGTTGGAGACGAGGGTACATGGATGAAGAAGAAAGCAGACGGGCGCGGGCCTCACGATGGCCTGTACGTCGAGCGCGTCCCTCGCGCGGAGCGGTGGTCTTTTCCCTCGCGTGGTGCAGTGCGCTCGCCTGACCCTCGCTGTTTTTTTCCCACGCGCGATCGCGGTGCGGTGGTTTTTCTTTGCGTGGTGCGGTGCACTCGAGCCATCGGTTGTGAATACGAGTCCTTGAGGGTTTATATGTTCAATTCCTGCTGGAAGCCTAAAGTTCAGTACTGGTGAAAATGTTTCTTCATGCTGCTCCGAGTGTTCTTTTTGCAGTTTTTTAGGGTGGTGTATGAGGCTTCAATGCTTCTTCACAAGATTGTAGAAGGGTCTGAATTTGCTAATGATAGAAATGAAATGATCCCATCAATGTTGGAGGATTCCTCCATATTAACATTGTTCTTATTGAAGTGAGAATTTTGGATATTTTACATTCATGCCCATGAAGAATTGTAATTCTGAATTTATAAATGCATTCTGAGATTATCTATAAATCAATAAATGCAATTGGACTTCTGCTTCTTGAATCGTTGTCATGCAGTGACGGACTGTACCAGTTGGCAGCTTCTTGGTTGTCATACCTTCTTACTTATCACTTCTTGAAAATGTGTTCAAGTGATACATGTCTCACAGTGAGTAAAAAGCATATACAAAGTCTTGCATCCAACCAAAAAATTACACAAGACTTACAAGGAACTATTCGTCGAACAAAATGTCACATCATCAACACCAACGAATCAAACGGGCACTCTTACTGGCGCGGTGACATGCCGCGCTTTTTCTGCGCTTGTATAACCATACACTTGTAGTACATGTGTGTATAAGAGCAATGCTTTTTAGAACTCACAGCTGCTTCTGAGAGCCCAATAACTGATGGGCAGCACTGGAGTTGCTTAATTAGTAGGCAACTAATTCTAGCGTAATTCATTAGCCACCGGCACAAAGCAGTGCCAGCCTAGCACATGTGCATGCGTCACTTCACTTCACTTTCCATGTGTGTTGACCTTGGCCTCCCTAAACAAGTCTCATGTGACTGTCATCGATGCTAATCTCAGCATCTTTCCTTTTCCATGCATGCAATCCAACAACTAATCTCCTTCACATCGACCCAACCATCTGCCACTATGCATTATGACTCGTTCCACATAGATCAAATTGCCTAATCATACGTGCTTTTTTGGGAGAAAAGTATACAGATCAAAGAGAAGGGTTGTTTCTTTCTTCAAGAGGGTGGTTGATGTACGAACGTGGAGTATTTGCACCCGAGCTCAAATGCTCCTAATGAACAGTAAAATCAGGAAAATAGTACAAAATTCAAAAAATCCTGGTTTTTTTGCATTAACCTTTGACAAATGTTCTATGTTCTTGTAAAATTTATAATGAAAGAATATTCCTGGAAGTCGTGAAAAAAAAACAAAATTGATACTCCAAAAATGCTAATTTTTAAAGCATTTTGGAGTACTGAATTTTTTTATCATGACTTCCACGGTTGTCATTTCTTGATGAAAATTTTCAAACATAGAAAACTTTTGTCAAAGGTGACCATAAATAAAATTCAGATTTTTTTTGAATTTTTTTCATCTTCTGTCGATTTTACTGTTCACCAAGCTCATTTGAGCTATCAAGCAGAATAACACTTTGGTTGATGTACCTCCAAGCCACGGGATTATGCCCCCCCCCCTCTATGTCAGCCCAAAATCTAGGCCAAGCCTCTCCTAATTGACCTGTCTATTTAAGGCATTTCCTCCATTTTCCATGCAAAAAATGGCATTGCCTCCATTCCATTTCTTGTAAACCGTAAAAATTAGCGGACGACTCTTTTGATTTTAGTCCACAACCACCCAAACCTAGCCCAACCTCAATCTGATTCATGAGATCCCCTTCTAAACCACAACCCTCCATGCCACGGGAGACACTCGAGCTCCTCCGAGCGGTGCATAGCTTCACGCACACGATCTCCACCTCATGTCGACGAATGATGAGCCGCTAGCGACTAGAAGCAGCAAGTCATCGTCGTGGGCTCCTCTCCCTTCCTCCTTTCCCTCTCAACTCTATTTCTTCTTACCGGGGAACCAACCAGGCCGAAGCAGCTCGCCGCTAACCAAAATCGAGGACCCTCGCCTCCTCACTCCTGGATCATTTCGTTCCTTCCCTCTCTAGCCCTCACTATGAATGTCCCCGAGCAGATGCTCTCTGCCGCCATGCTCGACGGAGCCTCGAGCTCGTCTGCATCGCCTACCTGCGTCCTAGCTTGCTTAATGCATGTGGGCCAGCCGACAGCTTGCCCGCAACAATCGGACTGCCTCTAGCCAAGCAACTTAGCTAGATCTGCTAGCCCATCTAGCAGTCATGCCACCTTGCTCTGCTCCTGTCACCAACCGCCCATTGGTCCAGAAGGTGGGTGCCCCTCCTATATCTCACGTGCATGCATTTTAGCGCCTCTCGCTCGCTTGCTGGCCTCCTGTAACGGGCTTTTGGCACAGTAGTGAGTCTGCTATGCACCGTGTCGTGGTTTTGTCACGGCAGATGTCCTCTTGAAAGGACTTAGTCGTGGAACCATCTCTACGGGTTAGCTTGAAGGGGTTAAAGCAGACAGGGGACGTAAGAGAGTTTATACTAGTTCGGCCCCTTCGATGAAGGTAAAAGCCTACGTCTAGTTGTGATGCAATTGATGGGGTTTCGATGACCAGGGAGCGAATATGCTTCGCCTAAGTCTCGAGTTGTTGTCTGTTGTCCTGAACCGCCGCTGGGTCATCCCCTTATATACATGGTTTGACGCCCGTCAGTTTACGGAGTCCCGAGACCGGCTCATAAGCGTGTCCGGTTTGGTCTCCACTACTTCTATCTTACAATACAAGTTACATACCAAAAGCCGGTTTACAGCTACAGGCCTTAAACCAGTCCTGGGCCCTGGGCCTTACACAGCATCCTCATTTGTCTTCATGGGCTTCAAGCATAACCAACTACTGATGAAGTTAACCCGACCTCTCCTGGCCGGTTTACACTCAATAGTAATATCCCCAACATTAGGCCCCAGATCGATTTCAACAGGTTCATGTCAATCCTTAATAAAAACTTTGTCTTCAACATCTTCTCATAATTTGGTAAACCGCCGTGACATCATCTTCTCAGATCGTGGTAAACCGTCGTGACGTCATTTATTAAAAACTATGTATGACACCTCTTCATTAATGGGTCTCCGACAATCGAGGCAACAGCTCCGCCTCACTTCCAAATTTGCGGCCCCTTGATTTTCGCACCTGACACTTATCCCTTGCTTTTATAAATAGGACCGAGGGGTCATTTTCTTTTCCCCCTTGTGCCTCTTCGCGTCGTCCTCCTTGCGCCGCTCAGCCTCTGGAGCTCCACCGCCACCGTCGACCGTCGTCTCTGCTCCGACCTTGGCTGCTGCATCACCCTGAACGCACCAGAATACCGCGGCACCCTTCCGCTTCTTCCTTAGCTCCAGTAAGTTCTCTGCCCTTTCCGCCATAGATCTGTTCTAGGGTTTCAACGTTCTCCGGTGTTCATCAGTCGTTCTTTGTTCATACGATGGTTCTTGATAAACTCCTGAATATGTGCCCTGTATAATGGTAGCCTTTAGCCTCTGTTTCCACTTATGCATCTCAAAACAGTAAATCTCATCCGAACCTTCACTCATTGGTCCAATACTGCTTCTTAGATTTTGAATATATTTCCCTTTTCTGATATGCCTTAGATCCAAAACGGCAACATCAACTTGTGAAACCTGTTTTCATTCACTTACACATCTGCAGTCTTAACTCTTCGATGTTTAGACTAGGCGGTTTAACTATCTGCCAAAAATGACAACTCGGTATACACCATTAGTCCCCTTGTTGAACCGCCAAACCCTTTACTAGGGCACTGTTGCATTGTTGAACTCCGGTTTATAGATAGCTGACCCCCATTCAGCAAATATGCATCATCATATAACTGTCCAACGTATTCTTGAACCGGCAATTATTGTATTGTAGATCTTGCCATGGCCAGACAAGTGTATGAGTGCAACTGGATCCCTTCTCGAGTGACTGAGGACCAGCTGAACAATCTGGTGAAAACGGGCGCTTTAAGCGAGAAAAGCGTCATTCACTGGAGGGTCCCTGGCACAGAATGTCCCCCTACTCCCCAAGAGGGAGAAGTTATTGTTTTTGCTGATCATTTAAGCCGGGGCTTCAACCCTCCCAGTTCAAAGTTTTTCCGGGATGTCTTAGCCAACTTTGAACTGCGCCCACAAGAAATCGGTCCTAACTCCGTAACCAATATCTGCCACTTTCAAGTCTTCAGTGAGGTTTACCTTCAGGAGGAACCTTCAGTAGAGCTATTTAGGGACTGCTTTCACCTGAACTGTCGCACAAAATTCAAAGACGGACCCAACAAAGAACTGGGCGGTATGGCGATTCAGAAAAGGAAAGAAGTCACCTTCCCTCATGCCAATCTTCACAGCCACCCCAAAGAATGGAACTAGGCATGGTTTTATTGCAAGGACACCTCTCCTTCTGAAGAAAATCCCCTGCCGGGTTACCGTCCGGAACGTCTGAGCAATACACACCCTTTTCCTCAAAGGCTGACTGCCAAGGAGAGAAGCAAATATGCTCCTCAACTATCCAAGCTTAGGGCCTTCATGGCAAACGGGTTGACAGAGGTTGATTTTGCTCGCTGCTGGATATCTTGGAGCGTACTGCCCTTAAGCCAGCGCCCCAGTTTGATGTGCGAGTATACAGGAGATGTAAAGGATGCTCAACGGCACATTGATATCCAGCTTACAAACGATGAAGTTACTGAAGCTACGAAAAAGATGTTGAATGAACCGGAGGATGTTTGTGCTCAAACCGGCCTACTCCCCTTTTGCGCCATCAACAAACCGCCAGTAGTAAGAATCATACCATCTGCATATCTGAAATTGCTTCTCTCCAAATATTATCTGAAAATGTTATTATTTTTGACAGGCCGATGATCTGTTCTGGAACAAGAAACCTTCACAAGATAAATCGGTGAAGCCAACCCGGCAAAAGACCAAATCTGTGAAGAAGCCTGCTAGCAGGAAGAGAACCACTGCATCCTCCAATCCACCGGCTGACGATGATGTGGGTAACCCGGATCTTGAGGTAGAACTTGACTCACTTGGCTTATTTTTCATATGCCTTATTGATGATGATTATTGCCAAGACGACGCTGAATTCAGTTACGCCGATACTGCAGAGGTAATCGTTCTTTCCTCCGATTCAGACCCTTTGCCTTCACTAAAGACCCGTCGGGCAAACCGGAAAGTTAAATTTCCTCATCCTCTTGCTTACTTGGATCCAAACTTTCCTGTGAAGACACAACAACACGAAGCTCGCCGCACGACCCGGCACAGCGGCCACGTAGCTACCTCCGCTGGTTTACCAAACAGTCCGGTTCGAAAACGCCGTTCAGAGGTCTCTAATTGCCTTGTCACTTTAAAGTAGGTTGTTTTCGTCAACCTCTTAATCCGTCTGATTCCAATTATCAGGGCACTTCTCATTCCTCCTCTGGTGAGTCGTCAGCTAACAATCTTCCACCTCTCAAAAGGGTCATTGGGTAAGTTGTTCACTTGCCTTATCTTTAACATGCATTTTATACGTTATATTGACCTTCATGCTTGACTTTCTCAGTGCCAAACCCAGACCAAGCAAGAAAGCTCGCCTGAACAAAACGGCAGAGGAAAATACATCTGCTGAACCGGAGAGAATACCAGATCCTGGAGAGGCCAACCTTGATGATGTGCTGAATGACCCACCACCACAAGACCATGACTTTGTTGCTGAACAGGCAGAGGTTGACACCACAGGCCCTGTTGATCAGCCGACCAGCTCTATTTGGACTGATAAACCGGCTAGTCCAGCAAAGAATACTGACAAACCGGCGACCCCAGTACAAACCAGTGAAGAAAAAGATGATGATGTCCTTATTACTGGCTTTGGCCATACTGAACCAAGTAATCCTGTTGCTTTGTCAAGACATACTGCCAAAGAGGAATTCTCTGCGGTTGGCAAAGGCAAATGGAATGCTGATTTGTCAACATATGCTGCTCTGAATGCTCAAGATCTCCATTCTGGCTATCTGAACCGACTGTATACCAGCCGCGATTATGAAGCCGGTATGGTCAATATGATGAAGGAAAAATATGAGGTAACTTCCTATATGCTTCTCTGCTTGTCTTATTTCATAGCTTATCAACTCCAATATCCCCCAAGTGATGGTTTAAGATATCAACTTAAACCAGGACTTGTAGTAAGTATTCAATGTGAACCTCAATTGCATCTTTAACCTTGCTGACGTAGCCCCCAAGGGCCGGTTTAACTTTATAAAGATAAACCGGGACTTTATAAAAGAAAATTTCTGTATCAGTAGACTTTGAATAAATAGCCGTTAGCCCCCAAGTGCCAAGTTGAATACTTGTATTGAGCTTGGGACTTTGTAGAAACTGTACAATGAAGAGAAAATATGCATTAGCCCCCAAGTACCAAGGGCATAACTTGTTATGTGGTTGGTACTTCAAATTTGTATTGTCATTTCATCATATAACTATCTCTATGCAGGCTGAGCTGAGCAAGAGAGAAAACAAACCGCCGACCTGCATGAAAACCTTAAGTCGCAACAGGCAGAAACCTCCAAGGCAAAGGAAGAACTGACCAGCGCTTTGAGCGCTATGGAAAAACATAAAGAGGGCTTCAACAAAGAGTGGGCGGATTGGACGACTGAGAAATCCGCTTTAGCGCAAAGGGCTGAAAAAGCAGAAGCCGCTCTTAAACCGGTTGTTGATGAATTGACCAGCGTGAAGCGACAGGTTCATGCCATGACTGCAGCTGTATTTGGTAGGTATCCTTGTTTTCTGAATTGAGCAGACCTTGTCATGTAGCTGCCGGTTTACTAACCCTTGCAACGATACAGGAACTCATATTGGCCACTTGGGATCGTATGTGCGAAAGAAGTTAAAAGCTGCCTACACTCTGATAGAGCAACTGTACTCTGGTGCACAACGGATCATCTACACTGCTTCCCACAAAAATTCGTCGCCCACCTTGATCAAAGATACCATTGAAAGGTTATCTATGCTCCCTGCCCGGGTTGAAGAGCTGAAGAAATCTGCTGCTAGAACGGGTGCTTTGACCGCCCTAATCCAGGAAAAAGCGTGGGTGCCTGAATTTTATCCTGTTGAAGCGGCCCAAGGCTATCCCAGCTTGAAGGAAGAAGGGACAAAATTTGATGAAGAGGATCTCCGAACCATAAACCGGGAAGTGCGCCCTCTGGCTTGTCAACTGGTTGAAGAGGCGGATCTTTCCCACTATCATTCCAACTATGATGATAAAAACAAGCGGGTTGCTGCACCAATTCCTGAAGCTGAGAATCTTATCTCGCCAATCCGTAAGCACACTTACGCTCCTGACATTGAACCGTCCCTGCTGATAAGTGATGAAGCTGTATTTCAAGCCTTAACTGGGATCGACTGGGCAACTGTTGATTTCCAGCCACTGGGTAGGGAGGAAGAAGTTGAACCGGCGCGAGATGATCCACAACCGTCAGGTCAAGCCGGTGACCAAGCGTGAACCGGAGGCCGGTTTAGAATACTACATGCTATGACATGTATTTGATAAAAACAATGATCTTTTCGGGCACTGGAACGCCTTGTAATAGGCTAGTTGACATACTTGGTCTGGTATGCCTTCGTGCATATTTATCTTTAATTGATGCCTGTTTGATTCGTAATACCTAAGATATGATATCCATATTCATCTGTTCAAGCTGTTTCTGCAATCAAGAAGCTTAAAACGCCCTGGCGGTTTACCACTGGGCCGGGCATGATACTCATGTATATAAAACCAAAGATGATAACTTTGGTTAGAACATATAACCAAATATGGAAATATATAATACCTGCCACCGTCAGGCATGGTGTTGGCTGGCCAACCTTGTAGCGGGGCTGATAACCCAAACTTTGGAGGAGAAAACAACTCATGTTAATATAAGGGCGGTTTACTATGTAAACAGTTCCGGGTTATGATAAACAACGGTTTACTCCATAATAAGATCGCAACATAAAATCGGACCGGGCAGATAGTCTCTAGATTAAGATTTGACCGTGTACCGTCAATTTGCAATTGACAGTCGAACCGGATTAACAATGTCGGTTTGAAAAAGCAACAAAAAATGTTCATTAAAAAAGAGAACATAACGCAAGCAAAGGAAAAAATAAAAACCATTGTAATCGAGGCTTTAAGCCGATCAAGAGGTGTTACCACGGTCGGACATGACCAATCCCCCAAAAGGTGTAGCTATGGTTCGAGTCAGCCAGGTCCCCAAATGATGCTGTGGCATTATGCCGATCAAGAGGTGTAGCTATGGTTCGGGTTCGATCATGCCCCGAAGTGATGCTGTGGCTTTGCGCTGATCAAGAGGCGTTGCTATGGTTCGGATACGACCAAGCCCCCAAGTAATGTTGTGGCATTGCGCCTATCAAAAGGTGTCGCTATGGTTCGGATATGACCAAGCCCCCAAGTGATATAATATAAAGCTGTTGAGAAGCTAAATCAAGGAGTAAACCGGACGCCGCTTTAAGAACAGAAGCTCCATGTAACCACACATGATGTAAAAATAACAGAGACCCCGCTTTATATGAGGTTCCGGTTTATTGTATTGATCATAATATATACATTGTCATAATATGTACATAAGCAGAGCCTATAGCTCAAGTATAGTAGGGCCGAAGATGAGCAATATTCCACGGCGGTTGGTCTCCTCCTCTGACTTACGTGAGTCTTTGCGCTCTCGAACATCGATTAGGTAGTATGACCCGTTGTGTAGATTCTTGCTGACCACAAAAGGTCCTTCCCAAGGTGGGGATAACTTGTGCATATCCGTCTGATCCTAGATGAGCCGAAGCAACAATATCCTTCTTGAAAGGTTCTGGTTCTAACCCGGCGGCTATGGAAGCGACGCAGATCTTGTTGGTAAATCGCCGAACGGGCGGCCGCTATGTCACGCTCCTCATCTAACAGGTCGAGAGCTTCTTGCCGTGCCTTCTCGTTGTCCGCTTCAACATATGCCGCTACACAGGGTGAGTCGTGACAGATGTCACTAGGAAGAACTGCCTCCGCTCCATAAACCATGAAGAACGGTGTGTATCCTATGGACCTATTGGGCATGGTATTGATGCTCCATAACACTGAAGGTAGCTCCTCCACCCAACAACCCGGCGTTCGTTGCAAAGGAACCATAATCTGGGGTTTGATGCCTCTCAAGATCTCTTGATTAGCCCTCTCTGCTTGACCATTAGACTGTGGGTGAGCCACTGATGATACGTCAAGTCGGATATGCTCACGTTGACAGAACTCCTTCATGGCACCCTTGGACAGATTGGTGCCATTGTCAGTGATAATGCTATGTGGAAAACCAAACCGGAAAATCACCTTTTTGATGAATTGAACCACCATGGCCGCGTCACAATTGCTAACAGGCTCTTCCTCTACCCACTTTGTGAACTTGTCAACCGCCACCAGAAGGTGGGTCTTCTTGTCGTTGGACCTCTTGAAAGGCCCAACCATATCCAGCCCCCAAGTTGCAAACGACCAAGTAATTGGAATCATCCTCAATTCTTGAGCCGGTACATGAGCGTGTCTTGAGAACTTCTGACAGCCATCTCAACGTCTGACCAAGTACTCAGCATCAACATGAGCTGTCAACCAATAAAACCCGTGACGATACGCTTTGGCCACCAAAGATTTTGAACCGGCGTGATGACCATAGTCTCCTTCATGAATTTCACGCAAAATTTCACAGCCTTCTTCAGGAGACACACAACGCTGGAATGCCCCTGTCACACTGCAATGATGCAACTCTCCATTGATAATAGTCATGGGCTTGGACCACTGGATTATCTGCCTGGCCAGAGTCTCATCCTCTGGCAACTCGCCCCGGTTCATATACGCTAGTTAAGGAACTGTCCAATCTGGGATAACATGAAGGGCCGCCACCAACTGAGCTTCTGGATCAGGAATAGCCAAATCCTCTTCACCAGGGAGCTTAACGGACGGATTATGCAGAACATCCAAGAAGACACTAGGCAGGACCGGTTTACGTTGAGTACCCAGTCGGCTCAAAGCGTCCGCCGCTTCATTCTTCCGTCGGTCCACATGATCCACCTGATAACCTTTAAAGTGGCCTGCAACAATATCCACCTCACGACGGTATGCTGCCATGAGCGGATCCTTGGAATCCCAAGTGCCAGACACTTGTTGAGCTACCAGGTCCGAGTCACCGAAGCACTTAACTCGGCTTAGATTCATCTCCTTAGCCATCCGAAGACCATGGAGTAAAGCTTCATACTCAGCTGCATTGTTAGTACAAGGGAACATTAAACGGAGAACATAACAAAACTTGTCACCTTGTGGGGAAGTTCATACGACTCCAGCCCCCGAGCCCTCCAATTGCCTGGACCCATCAAAATGAATAGTCCAATAAGTGTGATCCGGCTTCTCTTCGGGTGCTTGCAGTTCTGTCCAATCGTTGATGAAATCCACAAGTGCATGAGACTTGATCGCCGTGCGAGGTATGTATTTCAACCCATGAGGCCCAAGCTCTATAGCCCACTTGGCAATCTGGCCAGTTGCTTCCCTGTTCTGGATTATATCTCCTAAAGGAGCAGAGCAGACCACTGTGATGGGATAACCTTGGAAATACTGCTTAAGCTTCTGGCTTGCCATGAAAACTCCATACACCAACTTCTGCCAATGTGGGTACCTTTGCTTGGACTCAATAAGCACCTCACTGATATAGTAAACCGGACGTTGAACCGGATATTCCTTGCCTACCTCCTTGCGCTCCACCACAATAGCCACACTGACTGCTCGAGCGTTAGCTGCCATATATAACAACAATGGTTCCTTATCAACCGGAGCAGCAAGAACCGGTGGATTAGCCATGTGTCGTCCTTCTTAAGGACGAGCACCGGATTAGCTAACCATTTAGGATGGAAAACTTCAACGATAAATCCAGCCGCTAAGAGCCTGGCCACTTCCTCTCCAATAGATTTGCGTCTTTCTTCATTGAACCGACGGAGAAACTGCTTCACTGGTTTATACTTAGGATCAACATTAAGAGTGTGCTCAGTGAGTCCTCTCAGTACACCTGGCATGTCTCAAGGCTTCCATGCAAAGATGATCCGATTCTCACGGATGAACTCGATGAGCGCGCTTTCCTATTTTCGGATCCAAGTTTGCGCTGATGCTGAACTGCTTGGACGAATCGCCAGGTACAAAGTCAACAAGCTTAGTCTCAGCAGCCAATTTAAACTTCAGGGCCGGATCATGCTTTGTAGTTGGCTTCTTCAATGAAGTCATATATGCCGGATCAACATTATCTTTGTAAAATTTTAACCCTTCTATGGCACAAACCGACTCAGCATAGGCCGCATCACCTTCTTCACACTCCAGAGCGATCTTGCGGTTTCCATGGATGGTTATGGTTCCTTTGTGACCCGACATCTTGAGCTGCAGATAAACATAACAGGGTTTAGCATAAGCCGGCCGTCCAAATAGGGCGTGATACGGACTTCTGATTTTCACCACTTCAAAGGTCAACGTTTCTGATCTGGAATCGTGATCATCTCCAAAAGCCACCCACAGATCTATCTTACCAACAAGATACGCTGATTCACCAGGCACTACACCATGGAACACCGTATTGGATGGTTTAAGATTTTCATCGGTTAACCCCATGCGACGGAAGGTTTCATAGTAAAGAATATTGATACTGCTTCCTCCATCCATGAGTACCTTGATGAACTTATAACCTCCCACCTGAGGTGCCACCACCAATGCCAGATGACCCAGATTGTCAACCCGGGGTGGATGATCCTTTCTACTCCATACAATTGGCTGCTCAGACCAGCGCAAGTAACGGGGCACTGCTGGTTCAACGGAGTTCACGGCCCTCTTATGAAGCTTTTGGTCACGCTTGTCTAAACTAGTGGACATTGCCCTTGTCCTATGTGCTGGTGTTGCCGCTCTTTTTTCCCTTCCCTGCCTTATCATCATTAGACTCGGGATCCCTGGTACTATCAGAGTCGGCATACTTCACTAACGCGGCCATGAGGGTCCCCATATCATTGCAATGGCGCTTTAGCCGTCCCAATTTCAACTTCAGAGGTTCAAACCGGCAGTTGCCTTCCAAGGTTAGAACTGCAGTATCGACATTGATGCGGTCTGACGAATGCAAAATTTTGGAGATCCGGTGCACTCAACGGGTTGTCGACTCTCCTTCCTCCTGGACACAGGAAGCTAAGTATACTATCAACATAGGCTACCTGCATGTATCCTTAAAATTCTGGATAAACCGGGCTCTCAACTCGGCCCATGAACTGATAGAGTTAGCCGGTAGACTTTTTAACCAAGTACGGGTCGTTCCTTCTAGCATCATGGTGAAATATTTCGCACACGCCGCATCATCCACATCAAGCATCTCCATGGCCACCTCATAGCTTTCCACCCATATTTCTGGAGATAAATTGGAAGTGTAATTCGGCACCTTACGCGGGCCCTTGAAATCCTTGGGCAGGCGCACATTGCGTAATGCTGGGACAAGGCACAGCACCCCCAAAGAACTAGAGGTAACTCCTGGCTCGACTGATGTGGTTGGACGAACCCGAGTAAGCTGACGAGCTTCATATTGCGCTGCTAACTCGGCCTCCCTACGCGCTTGGGCCCGGTCTACCACCTCCTGAGCATCACCAGCACCACCTGCCGGGTTGTTGCCACGGGGCGCTTCACGGTTCCGTGCGTTTATTGACACGGCTGGTTCATCCATACGCCTGTTGTAACTCCGGCTTGGACGAGGGGTGGAATGAATTCGATCACGGCTGTATGAATACGCTTCCTGTTGAACCAAGGCTATCCGAGGAAGCTCCTTAACCCGGCGCGTCTCAACAGCCATCGGAGAATCACCTTCAATCGGGATGGCCTCCAGTCGTCAAGCGGCAGCAACGAGATTGTCCATTGGAGTAGAATAATGACCCGGCGGCATTGGGACGGGCTGAGACACAATGTTGTTCTGCCGAGGCAGATCCATCAAACGTGGTTGAACCGGCGCACCCGCTCCAGGTGCCTCCGCCCGGTTTCCTACCGGCGGGTTACTGGTCCCCGCTCCTGGGGTGTTAAAGAGGTTCCTAGCATCGTAAACCGGAGGTAGGCGGGACCGGTGCCTCCTCTTCAAGACTTCATGCGATGCGTTTTGATCCAGCATAAGCCGATAAGCCTATGCGTCCAAAGCGGCCCGCTCCACAGTCATCCTTACTTCCTTAGCCGCCAAATCGGCCTTGGCCTGGGTGATCTGATCCTTTATCTTTGTAATTTCCACGTTGTGGGCATCCTGATCCGCAGGGTTAGCCTCTTCCATGAGCGTAGCCAACGCATCAAATAGATCAGATAAAACTTGAGCCGGCGGCCGCACAGGGCCTCCTGCCCGACTGCCGTCACCGCTGCTGACCCTGAGATCATTGCTGCTACAGTCGAAGAGTGGATCGCCGCCTGTGTCACTACAAGAAAAAGACACATCCGTGACATTTTGGGCCGAACGAATTTTTTTTCTATCATACATATGACAATTTTATGATGATAATTGTGACAAAACCCGGTATCATCATAGATGTGGTGGGCTCCTACTTCTATGACAAAAAATCATGACAGAAAATGGGCTTTTCGTCCTGGGCAGGCAGGAGACGCAGCTGCATGACATTCTTTGTGCCGTCCATGACGGAAAAACCCGTGGTAGAAGCGAGGGGGAGGAAAATTTTGGGGAGTTCCCGGTTACAGTGGGAGGTCGGGGGCCGAGCGATGCGCGTTTCTCTCGTACACGTACGCACGTGGGTGTGAGGCATTGGCTCTAACTAAACCCGAGCGAGGCGTTGGGCTCTAACTGAACCCGAGCAATTGCACAGTAGGCTACGCGTTACTGAACCCGAGTGATCGATTGATGGCTGTTAACTGAACCCGATCGAGCGATTCCTTCGCTACTGCTGCTAACTGAAGCCGATCGATGGGATGAACAGTGAGCGTTGCGGG
>NC_057800.1:5091005-5118267 GCF_018294505.1 Triticum aestivum
CTGGATGAACAGTAGACGGTGGAGGGGTGCTCGTGGACGGCTGGATGAACAGGACCCTGTGGTGTGGAGGGCTAGATGAACAGTAGACGGTGGAGGGCATGATGAACTGTAGCCCGTGGAGGGGTGGTTGAACAGGAGCCTGTGGAGAGGGCTGGTTGAACAGTAGCCGGTGGAGTAGCGCGCGGTGGAGGCTGGATGAACAGGAGCCCGTGGATGAACAGTGCAGGTGGAGGCTGGAGGAGGTCGACGGTGGATGAACAGTAGCTCGTGGAGGCTGGAGGGGGTCGATGGTGGAGATGAACAGTATCCCGTGGAGTCCGGTTTTGCGGTACGCCACACCCCTCCCGATGACACTACAAGAAATATGTCAACTTATGACCTTCTGTCAGTGACCCTCGAAGAATTGGTCATAAATTTATGACCATTTTAGACCATTTGGTCAAAAGCTGTTCAGGGAGCTTCAAACCCTAAACCATTGCGACCATTTTGGTCGGAAAGGTCGTAATTTCCTTACACGAAATGGTCACAAAGCAAACAGTGCTAGTCCGCTGCCTTATTTCTAGTTGTTAATGACCAATATAGATGGTCATAACCTTGTAGATTGTGGTGGGTTGTGATGACTAGGCGCCATCTCATCAGTTTTGCCTATGTGTCATGTCCATGTGGCAGTTTTTGCCCTAGGTTGTGAAGCAACCTATATTTCTATCATTCCCAAAGTTCCCCAAAAAATCTCATAAATTCTTTGGGTCATATCTTCATCAAATATGTAAAAATCCTTCCTTGCCTAGTTCAAAACTAATTCAACAATATTCATTTTCCTATTATGTTCACAACAACACTTTATGAAGGAAGTGCTATTTATATATTCTTGATTGCCCTACGAATTTTTGGGCACTTTTTCCTATCCAAATCATTACCGCATGACAAAATTCAGCTCCATTTGCCTAGCAAATCTTCCTCGGCAAATTTCCAAAGTTTTTGTCCACCTAGAAGCATTGTGAAGGAAGTACCTTTTTTATATCTCTAAATGACATGAAATTTATACAATTTCTTCATATGCCCAAATTATCACCCTCCTCCAAATTACAGCTCAGTCAAATCATCTATGTGAGCCCAGGTTCAATTTATATTTTATGGCCAAATTGGCACGTTGCAAAGCAAGTGTTATATAGACCCCTCCTATTACCCTCAAACTTTTCGGGCACTCTTCCATACCCAAATCATTGCCACATGATAATATTCAGCTCAATTTTCCTAGTAAATCTTTCTCGGGAAATTTCCAAAGTTTCTACCTCAAGAGAAGCTTTGTGAAGTAAGTACTAGCTAGGCTTACCCAAATGATCTGAAAATTGACCAGCGCATGACCATACCTAAGTAACTTACCTACACCAATTTTGAGCTCATTTCATTCATCCAATCTCTCTCACTAGTTTTCCCAAGTTTCTGTCCATAGAAGAGCATTGTGAAGGAAGTACTACTTTGGCATGTCCAAATGGTATCAATTTTCTACAATGCTTTCCTATGCCCAAATAACCATCCTCCACAAAATTTCAGCTCAATCCATTCATTATTTTGAGCCCAGCTTCAACATTCATATTTTTGTCTAGCGTGGTACTTTGCAAAGCAAGTACCACCTAGGATCCTCCTTTTGAGCTAAAAATTTGTGAAGACATTCTCCTTAGTAGATGATCATCCTCAGCCAAAACTCACGCCCATTGGCCATGTGCATTTCCCGTACCGCTAATCAAACACTTGGCTGCTAATTCATGTTTGAGCATCGATCGGTCTTCTCGTGAGAATCTTATGTTGTAATTTTCTTCCTAGCACCAACCTGGGGAGTGCCCAACCCACTAGACATGCCTAGGCCGCCCAGAACACATGGCAACATTACGGTCACGCGGTGACCACGCGACGGGCATGCGAGTTTACGCGCTCTAGAGTTGAGGCCCTCGGCCACCGCCCAAACCTCCACGTATCGCCACCAAACCATGTATTTATGATTAAATAGGTCCTTATGTAACTAGAAATGATTTTTGGAAAAAATAAATAGCAAACTATGAGGCAGCTGCAGCTCAAATTTGACCCGCTTCCAACTGAATCGGCGGAAATTTGTCTTTTTCACGAGAGGTGGATCAAAAATTTTTACACCCAACCATTTTGTCAATTGTGCATTAAATATGTCCTAGTATTTTATAAAAATGATTCGGTCCAATTTTGCAACAATTAGTTGGTAGTTCCTTCACAGAAAAACCTCCTTTCGGGCACTCGAAAAATGGAAAATGGTTTTTTCATCCAACGAAAATGAAAACTTCCTTAGGCAACATTGTTTGCCATTCCAATATGCACCCTTGTGCACAATATGAGATCATTTGAACAAACTATGCCATGAATGTGGCCATAAGATTGATCATTTGGCTTGAAAGCCATTGATCTCCACACGTGATAGCTCGTTTCCGAGAACACTTTTTTAAAATAATTGCCATATTACAAGTTTGTTATTTTTCCTAGGAACTTGGCCACATATGATGACACAATGCGAAGGTTTCCCAATTTTTTGATTTTTTTTGAATTTTTTATGCCCATTTCAAAATGCGGTCAAAACGGCGGGAATGACCGTTCCTAGCTAGTGGTTGAATGTTTGAATTTTTTGGTGTTTCTCTGATTAAATAGATACTTATGTACTTAGAAATGATTTTTGGAAAAAAATAAATAGCAAACTATGACGCAGCTGCAGTTCAAATTTGACCCGCTTCTAGCTGAATCGGCAGAAAATTGTCTTTTTGACCAGAGGTGGATCAAGGCTTGTGACACCCAACTATTTGGTCAATTGTGCATTAAATATGGCCTAGTATTTTATAAAATTCATTTGGTCCAAAGTTGCAACAATTATTTGGTAGGTCCTTCACAAAAAAACTCATTTTGGGCACTCTGAAAATGGAAAATGATTTTTTCGTCCAAAATAAATGAAAACTTCCTTATGAAACATTGTTTGCCATTCCAATATGCACCCTTGTGCACAATATGAGATCATTTGAACAAACTATGCCATGAATGTGGCCATAAGATTGATCATTTGTCTTGAAAGCCATTGATCTCCACACGTGATAGCTCGTTTCTAAGAATACTTTTTTAAAATAATTATCGTATTACAAGTTTGTTATTTTTCCTGGGAACTTGGCCACATATAATGACACAATGCGATGGTTTCCCAATTTTTTGATTTTTTTTGAATTTTTTATGCCCGTTTCAAAATGCGGTCAAAACGGAGGGAATGACCGTTCCTAGCTAGAGGTTGAATCTTGGAATTTTTTTGGGTGTTTCTCTGATTAAATAGATACTTATGTACCTATAAATGATTTTTGGAAAAAATAAAGAGCAAACTATAAGGCTGCTACAGTTCAAATTTAACCCGCTTCCAACTGAATCGGCGAAAATTTGTCTTTTTCACGAGAGGAGGATCAAAACTTTTTACACCCAACCATTTGGTCAATTGTGCATTAAATATGTCCTAGTATTTTAAAAAATTGATTTGGTACAATTTTGCAACAATTATTTGGTATGTCCTTCACAAAACAACCCCCTTTTGGACACTCAAAAGATGGAAAATAGTTTTTTCGTCCAAAGAAAATGAAAACTTCCTTATGAAATATTGTTTGCCATTCCAATATGCACCCTTGTGCAAAATATGAGATCATTTGAACAAACTATGCCATGAATGTGGCCATAAGATTGATCATTTGTCTTGAAAGCCATTGATCTCCACATGTGATAGCTCGTTTCCGAGAACACTTTTTTAAAATAATTATCGTCTTACAAGTTTGTTATTTTTCCTGGGAACTTGGCCACATATAATGACACAATGCAAAGGTTTCCCAATTTTTTGATTTTTTTTGAATTTTTTATGCCCGTTTCAAAATGCGGTCAAAACGACGGGAATGACCATTCCTAGCTAGAGGTTGAATCTTGGAATTTTTTTGGTATTTCTCTAATTAAATAGATACTTATGTACCTAGAAATGATTTTTGGAAAAAATAAAGAGCAAACTATAAGGCAGCTATAGTTCAAATTTGACACGTTTCCAATTAAATCGGTGGAAACCATTCTTCCCAGTGAACTCGACGATTCCTTCCCTACGCGTTCTGCTCGACGACGATATGACTGATAATCAGAAGCGAGAGGCTCTGCTCTCGAAACTTGACCTCCTCGATTCGATCGATGGGAGAAAAAAAGGTTACGAGCGGCAGAGCACGCACAAGTCTATCAACGTCAACTCAGCCGCGCTTTGGACCGATCCTACGAATAAGAGGCCAACATGGGTTCAGCATTTCGTTTAGTGAATGCGGAGATAAAAGCAGCTGCTATTGATGTGCAATTGGACCGCTCGCATCGCTCCTTGACACGAAGGCTAGCATGCTTCCATCAGTGCCTCAAAACATTTGCTATTCTTATCTCTAGAAGGGTGCTTCTATTGTTGTAGTGTTTATAGCGAAAGAGGACAAAAGTCCAGCCGGACACCGTATAACTCCGAGACAGAGGAGAGTGGAATTTCGTGTGTAGGGGTGAAATCCGTAGATCTACGAAGGAACGCCAAAAGCGAAGGCAGCTCTCTGGGTCCCTACCGACGCTGGGGTGCGAAAGCATGGGGAGCGAAGAGGATTAGATACCCTGGTAGTCCATGCCGTAAACGATGAGTGTTCGCCCTAATTTGTCTTTTTCACCAGAGCTGGATAAAAACTTTTGAAACCTAACCATTTGGTCACAAATATATTATAGGTCCTTCACAAAAAAACTCATTTTGGGCACTCGATAAATGGAAAATCGATTTTTCATGCAAAGGAAATAAAAACTCCCTTTGTCAATATTGTTTTCAAATCCAAGATGTAAACTTGTGCAAAATATGATATTATTTGAACAAATATTTGATAGGACTTTCACAAAAAAACTCATTTTGAGCATTGAAAAATGAAATGAAATATTTTATCTTGAATCCATCACGACCAATTTATATGGTCAAAGGTCATCAAATGGTTTGCTGCGTTCTGATTGGACCATGAGCATATCACGCGGATCACGCATCAACCACCGTCGGATGCTTCCGGATCCAACGGCCCAAACCCACCCGAGCCGAAACCCTAGGTCTGTCCTCATGGACATTTTCCACCCACCCCCGCCTCCTTTCTTTCTCTCCTCGCGCTGCCAATTCCCCTCGCTCACTTCTCCTTCCTCGCTCTTGCGGCATCCCATCGATCCACGGCCAGATCCACCGCCCACCCCGACCCACTACGATCCATCCCCCCTCGTCTCCGCCACCCAGTTGCGCCGCGGCCGCCGTCTGCGGCCCCTCCTCGTCCTCCGCGTAGCCTCCGTTTGCGGCCCCTCATCCCCTCCTCTCTCGCCCGCTCGACTCACTTGCCGTCGCTCCCTCCCACGCTCGATCCCGGCGAGGACGTAGCAGTCTATCCCGACGAGGACGGCGGCGGCGAGGTCGGCACCGTCGTCGAGCGGCACGCGGCGCTGGCGGCAGGGTCTAGCCAGCGACGCCGAGTTCTGCTGCGGCGCGACGCCAACGCGGTCCGTCATGACCGCCTGCAGTTTCCGCACGCCCAACGACGGCTGCACGGTCACCGTGCCCAGGTCCACGCTCTGTTCCCACTGCTTTTTTTCTCACTCTTGCCCGCTGCCGCCACGTAGAATTTGATGCTTCCATGGTCATTCCCTTGATTTGATCAGGAGTGCCCTGCCCAAACGGCGGCCGGTGGTGCGGAGGCCGCTTGGAGCCGGAGCCATGCCTTCCCAGAGCTCGAGTGGATGCACTTATTGCTGCTTGATCTGTAAGTGTGCTACAATGAAACTGCTGGTGCTCGGGTGCCATGATGAATGATCCTTGGGTGTGTGTTATCTAGTAGGAATACAATGTGAAGTCACGGATTAGCAGTAGAAATTGCTTTATTTTCATATTTCCATCAGTGTTGTTCTTGTGGACAGAACATTCAGAACTACACCCTTCCCATGGATATGCATAAGTTTTAGTGTATACTAAATGCTACTACTCTTGTGATAGATATTCATTTCAGGCTGATGCACATCGTTGAGTCAATGTTTCATACTGAAAGTTCACAGTGGGTTCCTGCTTATGACTGTGTCATTAAGGCCTTACATAGTGAAAGTTCACATGAATAACTCATATGCATGATACTTTTTTTACAGAAAGGCAATGGTCTGTAGTGAACTGAAGATAGGAAAAATGATATGTAAATGCACTTTGATCTGCTCAGTAGGAGCAAGATGGAGTCGCTGGAGCAGAGCAGTGGAGTCTGCATTTTGTTCTTCTGTCAGACAGACATCCACATGTTGTACCGATTCTTAGTTCAGAGATAGGAATGTATAAATGGTTGCCGATCTCTCCATGCATGGAACAGTAGCTTTTTATGTAGGATCCTTTCCGTATAGATGAGTCACAACATTGATTTCTTGATCCATTTGGAAACTAAAAGAAAGTACAGAGAGGACGAACTTGTTGGTAGAACTTCATCATATTCCGCAGACGGAGTCCACGGGTGTAGCATTTTGTCTAGTACACCCAACACCACCTGAGGATCCAATTCACTGTTAGAAAGTTAGAAATTGATATTACAGGTTCCTTATAGTGCAAACCAAAGCTTCTACTCCAACAACCATCAAATGAAACCATGTTTTCTAAAATTAAAGGGTCTGATTGATATTGGTCCTTCTTTTGATAGATATAATATGTATACTGACTTGTTATTTTCTTTTCTAGCAAGCACTACGGCGTCAAGTTTGTGGTGGCCGACGCGACGGCCATCGAGCATGACTTCTTCGCCAAGAACAACCTCAGCGTGGACATCACGCCGTAGTACATCATGATGGAGCTTGGCTAGATGTACACATATTTTTTTTACAACCTCTGCGTGCATATTTTTTTTACAATGCACCAAAGTTTCTTGTTTCTGTTGTGAAAGTAATGTAAATGGTGTTACATAGTTCTCAATAAAAATGCAAATAACTTGTGAATTTGTCTTCATGTTGTATAAGTCTCGACAAAGTTAATTTGCATAATCCTCGACCTCCTCCTGCAATCTCTCTTTCTCCCTTTCTTCTCTGAATTTCCCGGTGTTGTATAAGTCTGTAAGATTCGGATTTTAAGAGTACTTGCTCCCTGTACTAGTTACTTCTACTATTTATTTTTAGCTGTTTAGTACTACTCTGTAGATCTGTGATACTAGTCTAGTCGCTTGTATAATTTTGTTTAATAGTGTAACCTGAAACATTGAGTAGTACCCTGTTCGCATATGTGTGATTATGTGTGTTCTGTAGTCTCTAGCTCCAGTACATGTGAACCATATGTTCTGGTGTAAATCATTTTCATTCTATCTTATAAACGTGTTTCTTCAATAGCTATTTTTGTTCAAGTCTTGTTGTCATTTATGTTAGCATTTAGTTTGTCTCAAGTAAAAAAAATACTAAAAATACAGTGAAGATAATCTGAACCTCCCTATGTAAAATTTAGTTTGTCTGTAATACTACTAGGAGATGGGTGAGGGACTGAAAGGATGATATGCTTCCATGAATTTATTTGTAAGAAGTTTTTCTTGGCTGTGTACAAATCAGCACAAATATGTGAGCCTCGGTTCTGAAAACTAAAGAATTCATATATTGGTAGATAGACTATGATTTAGGATATGCTAAACAGAAAGCTTTATAAGATGGAACTATCAATTCATCATGACTTCACTTTGTCCTTTAATTTAATTTAATTTAATATGGTTAGAACTACCGTTTAGAACTACCATGGATGTTTGGCCTTGCATTCGTCCTTCCATGAATTCATGCTTGTACATTGCTAGTTATTGATTTTTTTGCAAGTCTTCTTCTTCCTCGATCTTGTGCAGCAGCAACAATTCAAGGTCATGGTCATGGAGCAGCAGCCATATATTTTTCTTCTTATTCCTCCCTGAGATGACATGAGATGAGGTTTGTTTTCCTCAACGTCAAGGTGCAGCAGCTCGATTTGATTTGATGTGATTGGATTCAGTTTCCTCATGCCTCTCTGTTTGCATTGCAGGCTCTGTTGGTCGGTCTTCAATTCTTCATGCTGCTGCTGCTACTGCTACATGAGGACCCTCTTCAATTCTTCATCCGTTGCGGCCGCCGCAGCTTCCACCTCTACCCGGCCGCATTCGCAAGTGTAAGCTCCCCCTCCCTCCGTCCTAGATCTCTAGGTCTGTTGTTGTCATGCGCCATGTTCTTGATGTTGTGCGACCTCATGTGGATGCCACGAACGGCGCTGCTCCTGTGTGCAGATTTGATTCGCCGCATTAGTATGCGGTTGTTGTCTCGTCGTGGTTGTTCAAACCCGAGATGTACCCAGTTGATTCGTCATCTCGGGTCATAAATTTTTCTGCATTCCCTGTTGCTGTAGCTTGTTGGATGCATAGTTTGATCTCCCAATGGGAATTATTAGTGAATGGTGATGTCTGTGGTCACGAGAATGGTGATGTAGTAGCTGGTATGCTTGATGCGTGTAAGTCCATCTCTTTACTGTTTTGCTAGAACCATAAATCCTGATGCGCATGATGATCATGGTCTGGTTTGTTAGATCTATTCTGCTGGTGCTTAAAATTTGACATGCCTGGATTCTAAAACAAATTTTACAGCATTCTATGTTGTAGCCAAACACTTGCTCTGTATTTTATATTAAAACCATGGTATTGTGTACCTGCCAACTACGAGTAAATTACTGCATTTTTTAATACTTTGGTTTTTTGATACTTTGCTGTTCGATTTACTTTTATTTTGTCCCTAAACATTTTGTTCTACAATGTGCAGATGCTGGCATTTCATTTAGGACAAAGAAGTTGGATGAAGCATAGTTTTACCTCATTGAGCTAGTTCTGGGAGTAACGAACTCCTTGTAGCAGAACTTGTACGTGTGGTAGTTCTGGGAGCTGATCCTATTTGTGTGTTATATGATGTAGCAGAACTTGTAGGGCTCCTGTGATAGACTTGGGCTGTATGTGTGTTATCTAATTGTAAACTTGATGCTGATCACATTTTTATGTATGTTATATGATGTAGCAGATTGCTTCCTGCTGTTATTTGAAATATTGTGTCTGTTTTCTATATTTGCATATTGAAATATGAAAGAACATGACCTTGACAGTAGGGTCCCACAAACTAGAACGTCACATTTAGGACCCACTTACCAGAATTTGACAATTGGCATACATTAAAAAAGAGAAACAAAGGCTACGGCCCAAAGATAAAAAGGCTATAATGTTGGGCTAGGCCCATGAAATCGACCAAAAATTGACACGAAAAAAATATATAGAAAGGCTGAATTAATGGGCTAGGCCCATGTAGAAAATCGAATTGGACCGGCTGAATCTTGTGCCACGTCAGATTGCCACGCTGGATGCCTACGTGGCCTGGGGAGGTTGCTAGTGACCAAAACGCCACAGTAGACGTATTTTGGTCATAAACGTTCGCGACCATTCCAGAAGAAAGGTCGCTATAGTCAGTTTACGACGCCCAGCTGTTGACGCTCAAAATTGGCACAGTCATAAAATTAGCATAGGTTATATCAAGAACAATTCAAACTTATGATTGGAAGTCACCTTGGAATGTCTCTCTTCCAGAAGATCAAGATGGATATCAAGATAGTCTAAAACGGAGCTCGGACTCAAAAGTTATGACAAGTTCAGAGATGCTCATGTTGACACAAGAGTAAAGAAAGGCATCAAACTCAATCAAGATGGCCTCTGGTGGAATCTGTTTCAACATTAAAGTTGTGCGTCTCGTCGAAACGATTGATTTTGATATAAAAATCGTGTTAATCCGAGTTCGTATGCAACCTGTGAAGGCAAAACAAGGTCAGAAACAAAAGCTGCAGAGTCATTTCGGACCGACCGAGTTGATTTGATCGGTGAGACCGAGTTTGTCCGAAAATTTAACAGAGAGTTGGCAATGTTGAATTGGTAGGACCGAAGCAAACTAATCGGTAAGACCGAGATTGATCCAGAAAGTTACAAAAAGTTGACCACGTTCACTCGGTGGGACCGAAGCAAACCAATCGGTGAGACCGAGGTTGATCCAGAAATTGCCAAAGATTCCTATCCGAGTTAGGTTAGGGTTTTTGATGTTTTGGACGGAATTTTTAGTCCTTTTCTTGTACGGGAAGTCCAGCCGCCTCTTATATATGTTGGGGGTGACGGCCGATTGAAACAACACACAATCGAACAAATCTATCTACATCTTTTACATTTACTTTTCCTTCTCCCTTGTTCTTCTTCTTCGTCGTTCTTCGTTCGTTCTTCTTCATTGTAGGGCGGCGAACCTCGAGGCCCTAGGGGCAATCAGGTCGACCTAGGGCAGCCCATAGCCGCTACGCGCCCTGACGGGGTCCCTCCCGGGCGTGTGGGGTTTGGAGTCCTCAAAAGCGCCCGCCGGATTGTCTTGCGTACCGCGCTTCCGGCAGGTCTTCTTCGACGTGAGCTGTGGTGCATCACCCCCGGCGTTGAGGGTACACGGTGACGTGTTCGTGTGCGAACACACTTTTTGGTGACACCGCTGGGATCGAAGCTTTGAACGGTCTCCAGCCCGTTCTTGCTACGAAGAGATCGTCATCAAGTTGCTGCAATCTACAAAGGTAATATGAATACCCAATTCCCCTTTGTAGATGCAAATAATCCATATGTTGTTGCTGAATCACCTAATGAGCATAATGTATCGGCTAGCCCTAGTTTTATCAATCATGCATCTAATTATGCGCAAGGGCCAATGCAAAGCAATCTTCATGCTTCAAATTCTTATGATTTTAGCAACGTACAACATATGTATCCAAACTCTCATGCATCAGCAACCCCACAATTCCATATGCCAATGAACAACATGATGGGTTTGGTTAATCAATTTGAAACACCTCATGTTAAAATTTCCAATAGCATACAAGAAAGTGTTTCGCCTTTTTATTCATCGGCACCTAATTTGGAATATGTGAATACAACCTTGCCGATGGATGGGAGAATTGGCCATGCTACTGCTAGCTATTCGGCCAGTTACTCTCAACCGTCCTATGCTACACCTCATGTTAGTAATTTTTCGGCACCATACACAACTGTAGATGCTCAAAATTCGGCTTCACACCTTTCAGGTCATAGCCGAATAAATGTAAATTTTACAGGAGCGGTTGTGCCAAATATTGTAGAAGATGAGGTAGTGGTGGCTGCATTGAAGAGTTTAGCCCAGAATAAGAGGATTAGTGCTATTTGCCTTGAACAACATGAAAAAGGGCTATTTCCTGATTATACCGCAATAAAAGCTAGAGTTTTGCAAGAAGATGAATCTTTGCCAATTAATAAGATTGGTGAGCAAAAATATGGTTTTACAACAATGCATATGCCTTCACCTAGTACTACATCATATTATACAGCCCCTACACAATTGCAAAGTTTCGGCAACACCCATGTGCCATTGCCGAAAGAATCTAAAAGCATTGGGGAGCAATCGTATCCGAAGTGGGCTGAAATTGAGAAAAAGATTAAAGCCAATTTTGCCGCTCGCCGCCAGAAACAAAAAGAAACAGAATTGGCTCAAGTGAAAGAAGCATTGACAATTGGTAGAAGCAATGTAAAGAAAGATGATTCAGAACATGAAAGTGCTCCGGTTAAAAGAGCCGAATCAAGAAGTATATATTCTGAATCCATCAAATGCAAAGAGGCAAGCATTATTGAGAAAGGGCATGGCAAGCCTAGCAAAGCGACCATACTTGATTTTTCCAAAGTTAATGGAACCTACTTCCTGCCCTATGAGTTTCGTGCCAGAGAAATTGATGAACTTCAAGGACAAGAACAAGTAGCCGAACAAAGTTTGGCCGACAAATTTTTTCAATGTAATGATGCACGGAATCAAGAAAAAGATGATGAAGAGGCGTTGGGGAGCCATCCAAAGGCGGAGCAAGATATTGTTCAAGTCACACCACCATCGTGCTCTCCCAACATATTTGAAGAGGTATGTTTAGCAAGTAATTTACCTATTTTCAGATTTGGTCAGGACTTTATTGTTGATGCATCTATTTGAAAAATCCTCATAAGTAATTTTGAAAGACCAATGAAGAAGGGTAATTTACTTGCTAGCAATAAAGTTGTTATTGAGCATCTCGGTCAACCCATTACGCTGTTTATAAAGACCGGTAGTGACTTATTATTACAGCCAAAGCTTTCCCCATTGCTTTATCTAAAGTTCATATCTATTTGGGTAGCTTTGCTTATTTCATACTTGGCTTGCACTTGGTCTCAATTGAGACATGTGTGTTCTAACTATTTCCGTTTTAGAAATTTAAAGCCAAGATTAAATTCTGTTGAGAAAATCAATGCTAGTATAATATCTTAGCCAAAGACATCGGAGATAGAGTGCAAAACACAATGCATAGCCGAATGGTGTGATGCAAAATCTGAACCATTCGTTTGCTTAATTCCAAAGCCGTTCTCATAGCAAGATCGGCTAGAAAACAAGAAGTATACCTTCAATTCAAGCATGTGTGATCAAATATTTGATTTGTTGCTGAAAAATAATTACATTAACATTCTTGATCACCATGTTAAGCCATCAATCCAAGGACGAATGTATTGTAAGTTGCATGATTCGTCCAAGCATAATTTTGAGGATTGCAACATGTTTCGTCAAATAGTTAAATCGGCCATTGAAAAAGGACGATTGAAGTTTGTTCAAACACCAAGAGATGACCAGTCTATTCCGATTGGTCCCGATGGCAAAAAGTTTTTGCATCGGCTGCTTCAAGCCGATCCATTTAAAGAGAAGGTAAAAACTGCAGGTGATGGGATCAAGCTTTCAAGTAAAGAAATTGTTGAAGAGCATAATGAACATAATCTTGAGGATGAGAATTCCATCGAAGCTACAATGGAGACGCCAAGGACTGGGGGGCAGCAAGCAAATCCAACGATCGATGAAAGCAAACCAAAAGAAAACAAAGGCCGAAATAAGCGCAAGTGTAAAAGATCAAAAATCACCTTCGCTGAACTATTGGAGAAATATCAAAAGAAGTGTGAAGAGAAGAATGCTTATCGGCCCAATCAGGCAAAGAAACCAAGATCACCCCCAAGGCGCAAATATGAGGATCGGTATTGGCAAAGTGAGAATTTTAATGCAACATATTCATATCCTTATTTTGGGCCGCCGATGTCAATGCCGTGGATGCCTCCCTATGCTCATATAGATCCATATCCATCATGGGACAGGTATGATACAAGGGCACATTCTCCATCTTATTTTAGATCATCTCACCAATATTATGCAGCTCCGAGAAGATCAATATCTGAACAATCATATGTTAAAGACCGTTTCAATCATAAGGAATCGGTCCAGAGCTCAAGGATGAAGAAAGAGGTGGTCAAGCAAGTCTACCGCGTGAAAAGAGATGGTCGCAAGTGTGCTACTGCAGATTTGATCTCAAATAATAAAGAGCCAATTAAAGTGTTGACATTGGCTACAAAAGGCAATGAGACGAAGCAACCAATTATTGAGAGTCAAAGTGCCAAATCTGAAGAAAAAAAGTTGAGAGTGCACAAGGTCAAGAAGGAATTGCCATTGGTCAAAACAGAATCACAGACGAGATGCCCACTCGGCTTATCGTATTGGCAAAAGAGGGAATTACACAAATTAGTGCACAAGAACTTGAAGAAAGGAACATGGCATGGGTTCCCAAAGGAAGTGCTCAAAATAAGAATTATGTGCAAGCCTCCATTACAAGAAGTGCGGCAAAAGTGAAGGAAAAGAGTAAAAACTATGAAGGACCAAGCCAAAGGTTTCAACATCTTTGGTCTACACATTATCCATATTCTTTAACTATACCGTTAACGCCTATGCCATGGAATTCGTCATCGGGTATGATTGGTAACCCTTGATGGGATTATTATAATCCATGGATGCAATATAATTTCTTACGTCATGAGAGGGTATTACCAAGTCACTATACATTTGATTAGCTACAAGTTTGTTGCTGATCCAAAGGGCCGAAATAGTTGATTTGTCATTTCATTTGTTTATTTCGGCTATATGTGCTTTGAATGAAGTTTACATGGTAATGGCCGATATTTATCTATCATCCCAAGAGTATGTCAATGCATGGCGAGTGTAGTATTCTAACATCGTCCTTAGTTTGATTGGAGAGCGAGACAAGGTATACATTTATTGAGAAACTATGTCGATGCTTATATTATGCTTGCACAAAATTGAGACATTATTTAGTACGGAGTGCTTGTATAGTAGCTTGTCAAACCAATGTCATTAAATACATGTTGCATAGGCCAATTCTTAGTGGTAGAATTGGCAAGTGGGCTTATGCTTTGATTGAATATGATTTGGCCTATGAATCTCTAAAATCCATGAAAGGCCAAATCATTGCTAAATTTATTGTTGAACATCGGGTTGATGACAAGTATGACATTGATATAAACCTTGTCTCATTAGTACCGTGGAGATTATATTTTGATGGTTCAGTTTATAGCAATGGCCAAGGTGTTGGTATTGTTTACATATCTCCTCATGGTGCTGTTTTTGAAGCATCATGCCGCTTGGAATATTTTTGCACAAACAATCAAGCCGAATATGAAGCATTGTTATTTGGCCTAGAGATGTTACTTGATATAGGTGTTACATACATTGAGGCTTATGGTGATTCGTTACTAGTGGTGCAGCAAATATCCAAAGTCTTTCAGTGTTTGGACGAATCACTTAATGTCTAGATATAATCTCTACTTTGGATTGTTTTAGCGTTGCACATATATCTAGACATGACAACTGGAAAGCAAATGAGTTGGCACAGCAAGCATCTCGATACCATGTTGATCATGGCATGTTTCATATTTCTCAAAGTCCGATGCCTTGTCTTACCAGTATAGAAGAGGCCGAACCAGAACCCACTGATTCGGTCATTAAAAAAAATCTAGTGCAGGTGACAATTCCGACTGGAGGAAGCCCATTGTTTCTTACTTACGTGATCCTAGTAGAAGGGTGGACAGGGCTGTTCGGTGGATGGCTTTCAAGTATACAATGAGAGATGATGATCTCTATCGCCGAACGGTTGATGATGTTCTTCTAAAGTGCTTGGACGAGGACCAAGCGAGAGTTGCTATGGGGGAGGTCCATGAAGGTATTTGTGGCACTCATCAATCGGCTCCCAAGATGAAATAGTTGCTACGACGTGCTGGATTTTATTGGCCGACTATGATTAATGATTGCTTCAGATATTACAAAGGGTGTGAAGCTTGTCAAAAATTTGGTGATATTCAGTTGGCTCCTGCTGCTATGTTACATCCCATTATCAAGTCGTGGCCTTTCAGAGGATGGGGTTTAGACTTTATTGGACAAATTCATCCGTCTTCCTCAAAGGGGCATCGGTTCATATTGGTGGCAACCGATTATTTCACTAAGTGGTCTGAAGCAGTACCTCTCAAGAACATGACACGTACGGAGGTGATTAAATTCATAACCGAGCACATTATTCATAGATTCGGCATTCCTCAAACATTGACTACAGATCAAGGCTCCTCTTTCATGTCACATCAAGTTAGAGAATTTGCCGAATCTTATGACATAAAATTTCTCAATTCCTCTCCATATTATGCCCAAGCCAATGGACAAGCTGAGTCTAGCAATAAAATTTTAATCAAGCTCATCAAGAAGAAGATTGAGGATAATCCAAGGAGATGGCATGAGTTGTTGTCTGAAGCTTTGTGGGCACATAGGATCTCAAGGCATGGTGCTACGAAGGTGACTCCATATGAGCTAGTATACGGTCAAGAGGCTGTTTTACCGGTGGAAGTGAATTTGAATGCTTTGAGAATAGCCAAACAAAATGATTTATCGGCAGTAGACTTTTATAACTTGATGATGGACAATATTGATGAGGTTCCCGATAAACGTTTGGCTGCTTTGAAGGCCATAGAGAGGGACAAGTTGAGGGTAGGAAGGGCTTACAATAAGAAGGTTAAGTTGAACAATTTTCAAGTTGGCGATATCGTCTGGAAAGTAATTCTCCCGATTGGTTCAAGAGATAGAAAATTCGGGAAGTGGTCTCCAAGTTGGGAAGGTCCTTTTAGAATTGCAAGAATAGTTCCCGGAAACTCTTATTTGGTGGAATCCTTACAAGGGGCACTGTTACCACGAGCTCTCAATGGCAAGTACTTGAAGAAATACCACCCAAGTGTGTGGCAAGAAGCCTAAGTGGGCAGTGGCCGATATATGACTGTTGCCCTTAGCACAAACATGGCCGATACCTTATTATCGTCCCGAGGAAAATGGCCGATGGAGTGTTGACATCGTCCTTACAACCAACATGGTACAAGTTATTTTTCGGCACGCTAGCTATGCCGAAAAACAGGGGGGCATGTGTTGACGCTCAAAATTGGCACAATCATAAAATTAGCATAGGTTAGATCAAGAACAATTCAAACTTATGATTGGAAGTCACCTTGGAATGTCTCTCTTCGAGAAGATCAAGATGGATATCAAGATAGTCTAAAACGGAGCTCGGACTCAAAAGTTATGACAAGTTCAGAGATGCTAATGTTGACACCAGACTAAAGAAAGGCATAAAACTCAATCAAGATGGCCTCTGGTGGAATCTGTTTCAACATGAAAGTTGTGCGTCTCGTCTAAACGATTGATTTTGATATAAAAATAGTCTTAATCCGAGTTCGTATGCAACCTGTGAAGGCAAAACAAGGTCAGAAACAAAAGCTGCAGAGTCATTTCGGACCGACCGAGTTGATTTGATCGGTGAGACCGAGTTTGTCCGAAAATTTAATAGAGAGTTCGCAATGTTGACTCGGTAGGACCGAAGCAAACTAATCGGTAAGACCGAGATTGATCCAGAAAGTTACAGAAAGTTGACCATGTTCACTCGGTGGGACCGAAGCAAACCAATCGGTGAGACCGAGATTGATCCGGAAATTGCCAAAGATTCCTATCCGAGTTAGGTTAGGGTTTTTGATGTTTTGGACGGAATTTTTAGTCCTTTTCTTGTACGGGAAGTCCAGCCGCCTCCTATATATGTTGGGGGTGACGGCCGATTGAAACAACACACAATCGAACAAATCTATCTACATATTTTACCTTTACTTTTCCTTCTCCCTTGTTCTTCTTCTTCCTCGTTCTTCGTTCGTTCTTCTTCATTGTGGGGCGGCGAACCTCGAGGCCCTAGGGGCGATCAGGTCGACCTAGGGTAGCCCATAGCGGCTGCGCGCCCTGACGGGGTCCCTCCCGGGCGTGTGGGGTTTCGGGTCCTCAAAAGCGCCCGCCGGATTGTCTTGCGTACCGCACTTCCGGCAGGTCTCCTTCGACGTGAGCTGCGGTGCATCACCCTTGGCGTCGAGGGTACACGGTGACGTGTTCGTGTGCGAACACCAGCTTTTGACCTTATGTTTTTGGTCACAAAAAGGTCATAAATGGAAATTTGTGACCTTTCAGTGACCAATAGTGGTGGTCATAAGTTGACATATTTCTTGTAGTGTGAACAGGATCCCTGTTTCGACCGTAGCGCTCCAACACAAGTCTGTTTCGTCCGTTTTGCGGTACGCCACACCCCTCCCGATCAACAAAACCCCCGTTTCGACCGTAGGAGGTCCGTTTCCTCCGTTTTGCGGTACGCCACACCCCTCCCGATCAACAGGACCCCCGTTTCGACCATAGGAGGTCCGTTTCCTCCGTTTTGCGGCACGCCAGACCCCTCCCGATGAACAGGATCCCGTTTCGAATGTGGCCGGTCGAACACAAGGCCGTTTCCTCCATTCTGCAGTACGCCAGGCCTCGTTTCCATGGCCTGTTCCGTCCAAGCCCCCCCCGATGAATGCGACGCATTCCGTTGCCTCCCCATGAACACGACGTATTCCATTGCCTCCCCATGAACACGACGACGACGCTGTTTCTCCGTTCCGACCCAGCCATGTACACGAGCCCTCGCCGTACGTATGCGCGAGTAGGCGGTCGAGACCCCGCCCGTATGTACACATACGTGGCCGTATTTTCTTTCTTGCACCCTGCCCGCCTCTACTACGACATGTGCGCGCCTCTACATTGACCAGTATATATGTACGTACACGTTCGTGACCAGAATGACAACGCTACGCACGCTTCGACCAGGTGGGTCCCGACTGTCATGCACTTCCTTGCATGAGAAGATGTAGCTGGTGGGTCCCAGTAGTCAGGGGGTGGAATACGGTGGCCCGTCCAGTGGGTCCCCGCTGTCAGGTGGAGGAATAATTATTTTGCACGTCAGGTGGACCCAACTCTCAGCCTCTCCACATACAGTCCACGTCTGATGGAAGTCTTTTATAAACTAATTTTGTGTTTGGAGCATTTTTTTATAGTTATTGCCCAGTTTTTATAATTACATCCCATTTATTATTTTTTAAAGCCCATTTTCCTGTTAAGCCTAATGCATCCCTCCTAGGAAAGATTTGCAGCCCAGCGGGGCGGAGAATAAGAAGTTGACCTTGCCTGGGTATTCCTCAAAAAGACGTATAGCTGGGCTAGACATTTTCATCTTGAAAAAATTAGTATCTAGGATGGATATCTAGCCTGGGCTAGACGGGCCACAGCCCGCCCAGTTAATACCCTGCTCTCCTCTGAACAACAACAAAATCATCGCCAAGAAAAACTCTGCAGTGCTCACGCCTCAAAAACACAAATACTGCTCGAGCTGCTTGGTCCCAGCTATCAGCCGCACCTTGTGCAATTCTCTCATTTATATTGACTACATAGGTTGACAATGGTGTGGGACCGTGATGTCAAGAAACTAGGAGAAAGCAAAAAAAAAATATAGTTGTACATAATAAGGAGGCACTTGCATACGTACGGCTATGGCCCTAGTGGTTCCCTAGTGTCATCCAGTCAAAATAAAGTCATCTCCTGAATCCTCATGTTCGTTGACGATGGTAACAATGCTCGGTGCCACGGCGAGCGCAACAACTCGAAGGACAACGGAGAGGGCCTCGCGGGCCCTACGGATGGTCTGATACAGCGCCCGCTACTCATTCAGGAAGCTCTGGTTTATTTCAAACTTGTATTAACATACAAGTGTAATTTACTCGTCATCAAAAACAACACGTAAAATACAGGCGTAATGAAACCGAGGGTCCAAGGTATGTAAGTAAAACCAGTGGGTTACGCATGTAATTTGAGAGACCAGTGTATATTTTACGAGCACTGCTATATGGACGACATTACCAGACAATACATGCACGACGTGTGTATCATGCCATCCATGGGCAAGGCTGAAACAGCAGCTAACGGCTGGATTAGCAATTGTCCGAGTTTCGTTCAGCGTTTTTATCATGTGTCAAGTACTTCCGATATTTTACTAGGCGAAATCGACCAACCAAGCGCCTTCGCCCGAGACCATCTGCTTTAGTTTACAAGCGTCAATTTTGCAAGCGGTTTTGGTTGGAAAACGACGATCCAATCACGGCCTAATATCATGAGTTGGTCGGAAGATCATATGGTTTCACGTCTAACCTACCCGACTTGTCGTATAGGCTATGAATGAAACATCAGACGATGAACTTCTTAAGCACGGAAACAACAGAAGAGGACGATCTTCTTAACAAGCAAATCACCGGCATTAGATCGACATGCAAAACAATACGAAGCATTATTCTCAGGAGGCATGGTGAACAGATCGTGATGTCGCATGCCACAACATTCCAAGCTCAACTTTGCAATCAAACACAAGGCCTGACATTACATAGACAATATTCATAACAAACTCTTAACACAGGAATATCTCAGCAGAGTAACTATTTACTTCTAAACTGAACACAGGAATAGGAAAAAACACTCGATGCTGCTCACAACAAGGGCGTCCCACTCAAAAATATCAAATGCATGTATTCTTTCTAACATCAATGAGCAAATTTTGACAAGGTTTTCCAATTCCAATATATTAAACTAACGTCTTCTTGCTAACATCAATGATTAAACTTTGACAAGCTTCTCCCATTCAAAATATGTAATGCCTATGATCGTGGAGTCCTGTCGCTTCTTGCTAACATCGATGATTAAACTTTGACAAGCTTTTCCCATTCAAAATATGTAATGCCTATGATCGTGGAGGCACTCCACGTGTTGTTAAATTGCCAATGGTCTCTGCAGACTAGTCATGTCACCGGTGTCTAATAATACACTGTAAAGCTTCTCAGTCATTCCTTCTGTAATGTAGCGCAAAGTGGAATGACCAACTGGACCTAGTTGTCGGTGTCAAAACTGGCGGATCTCGGGTAGGGGGTCCCGAACTGTGCGTCTAGGCGGATGGTAACAGGAGACAAGGGACACGATGTTTTTACCCAGGTTTGGGCCCTCTCGATGGAGGTAAAACCCTACTCCTGCTTGATTAATATTGATGATATCGGTAGTACAAGAGTAGATCTACCACGAGATCATAGAGGCTAAACCCAAGAAGCTAGCCTATGGTATGAGTGTTGTTATTGTGTCCTACGGACTAACCCTCCGGTTTATATAGACACCGGAGGGGGCTAGGGTTACACAGAGTGGGTTACAAGGAAGGAGATCTACATATCCGTATTGCCAAGCTTGCCTTCCACGCCAAGGATAGTCCCATCCGGACATGGGACGAAGTCTTCAATCTTGTATCTTCATAGTCCAACAGTCCGGCCAAAGGTTATAGTCCGGATGTCCGGATACCCATTTATCCAGGACTCCTTCAGTAGCCCCTGAACCAGGCTTCAACGACGATGAGTCCGCTGCGTAGATTGTCTTCGGCATTGCAAGGTGGCTTCCTCCTCAGAATACTTCATAGAAGATGTTGAACACGAGGATTGTGTCCGGCTCTGCAAAACAAGTTCCACATACCACCGTAGAGAGAGTAATATTTTCACAAATCTAATCTGCTGACGTACTCTGTAGCACGACATCACACCACAACCAAGCCTTAATTTTTTACTGCCCCACCTCAGCGCGTTTTGCGAGGCAGTTTCCTTAGCACGTCTCTTCAAAGCAGAGATCGTGTCCCCTTATCATGGGGTTCTCATCAATACGGGCGTGGGTAACCCGATCGTGCTCGTTGGGATGTCTCCTCGATCGAAGGTAAGTCCAAAACGATCACATGGAGGGCTCTCGTCTTCCACCTCTTTATAAAGAGACCAAGGCCCTACTTTTTCTCTCGATCTCAATCGAATCCGCCTCCTACCTCGAGTTCCAACACCCGAAGCTTCAGATTCAGGCGCTTCGGACCTTCAATCATGTCCGGATACAACCTCCAAGGTCGATGGATGCCTTCCTCCGTCATGGAGGAAGACATAATAAAGCTAAGGGAGGCCTGGTACTTGACCGGCGAAATCCCGCATAGGCTACCGGCTCAAGGGCAGGTTATCCCCACTCGCAAGCCTGGTGAGAGCGTCGTGTTTGTTTCTCACTTCCTCTGAGGGCTAGGCTTAACATGCAAAAGGACTGGACTTCCACGACTTAGCTCCAGAGTCTATCCTCCACATCTCATCGTTCAAAGTCGTGTGCGAAGCTTTCCTCCGTATTACCCCTCACTTCGGATTATGGCTCAAGACCTTCAAGGTGGAGCCGAAGACGGTCGAGGGATGGAAAGCAGAGTGCGGAGGCGCCATAATAAGCAAGAATGCTAACGCCCCATGGCCCAAGGGCTCTTTCCCAGACGAGTCCAGCTTTTGGCAACAAGAGTGGTTTTATATCACAACTCCCAGGGGTACCAAGTGGGTGGCCCTGCCTATTTTTCGCTCGGGTCCCCCGCCACAACTAATGTCATGGGTTAGCAAGGGACTAGACCGGGGGCCGGCAAAGGATGTTCCCATATTGCAGAGCTGCATCGGAGAACTCTTGGAGATAGATATCAGTCTGGTCGTGGTGATGAAGGTTGTGCTAATTCGCCGAGTTCTGCCCTGCAAACGTCGCCCCCTCCACCTGTGGGAATTCAATCCGGAGGGACCGCAAGCTCTTCAACATTTCCTTGGCATGACACCCGTGGAGATGTACAAATTGTTCTTCCGACCACAAGTAATGTGTCCGGATTCCACTTAGGATGCAGGTCTGAGCTGCAATCATCCTGATACCTAATAAGTAGCCCTGTGCCCGGACATGCTATCTATTCCTTTATCGCAACATCGCCTTTAAAAGAGCTGCTTTTGAACCAGGAGTGGATAGAGAAGGCGAAGTTAATCAGGTGTCCGGACCCCTTCTAGAGAGCTCACCAGATGTCGTGTTAACCAGGATGCTGGAGGTCGCGCCGTTAGAAGAAAACGAAGGGGGGAACAAGGAAGCTACTGCCTCCATAGAGGAGGTGGTCCCGAAGGGAGGAATCAAAAATTCCTCTCCTCAGGGGAAGAAGAGGACCGCCTCTGAAGACCCGGAGACAAGGATCTCGAAGCGGGGGAAGAAGTCTTCGCCAGGGGGTCCTGAGCCGGGGGATACCCCGGCCGTACTATGCCCTCAAGGGGATCAGCCCTCCACCGAGCCGTAAGTAAAAGGGTGTTTAATTATGAGAGAAATCCTTGCTTCACTTCTGAGGAAAATAACCGAAAATTTACCTTGTAGTTCGGATCTTAGCCCTTCTCAGCAGAGCTCGTCTTCGGGGTATCTTCTGCCAGAGATGATGGAGAGCGGAACGCCTCCCCCTACCATACCGCCCCATGAGGCGGGCGAACCTGAGGTGTCATAGCGGAGGGTTTCTCCTGATCCGGAAAGGCCGGAAGGTAGTCATATGGCCACCCGAAGCCCTCTGTGTCCGGCTTCTGGAAGAAGCAATCGAGTGACTCCAGCACCGCCCGGTGCACGGTCGGAGGTACTGAAGAATCTTTTGACAGTATCGCATATTTTAAGATGCGCCCTGTATAGATAGTAGCCCCTGATACTCTAGGTGCTGTCGAAGATGACGGCACGTAGAGGATCATAGTCCCAGGTATAATTTTGCCGCCTTCATATGTAGGTGGCAAAGTGTCCGGCGGCCAGCCAGACTGATAAATTTGCCGAGCTAAGGCGGCAACTTGACGTGGCAGATGCCGACATCGCGCTTGTCAACAAGCGGCTTGACGAGGCACAAGGTATGTAATTTCTCCGGAGACACCTGGTAAGAGGAGCTTGATGTCAGTTTCTTATAACGTGTGTGCTTAACGCAGATGGGGCTGCCGCCATGGAGAACCTTCGGGCAGAGCTTGCCCGAGTGAAAGAAGAAGCTAGGAAAAGCGATGCGGCTGCCCTAAAGGTGGTTGAGGAGCTAAAAGCTGAACAGGCTGCTCACTGCCGGATCAAGGATGATATGGCCGATATGGCTATGAAGTTGAAGAACGTTCCTGACCGCAGCAAGCTTCTTGAAAAGGAAGACCGGGCGGAGTGGACGGACCTGGAGAAGGCCACGACAGCGGCCAAGGATGCTCGTTCTGCAATGAGAGCAATGAAGGAGGAGCTGCGTCAAGCCAGAGATATTGCGGCTGGGTAGCCCTTTATGCTGCGGATAAAGTTCGGAGATCCTTAATATGCTCCGTTAGACTGGATGTGGAGTTCGGCGGACGCATATCTGGATTTAGCGGCGAGTGCTGCTGATGCGACCGAACACTTCCGAGATTAAATGGATCGTGAAGTGGAAAAGCTATTCTGGTCACAATTCTCCAGAGCGTCCGCTTCCATTGACTGATCGGTTGGCCGAATGGGCCGAGTTGAATAGGTTATCCGGACTTTCCATGAGGTATGTCGTGGATTATCTATGGCCGGAAAGGCCAAAGCCGAATAGTTATTTTAGCTTGGTGCAGCAGTTCCTTGGTGCGGTGCCATATATCAATGCGATGAAGAGGTCGACATGCATGGAGGGTGTGCAGATGGCCCTTGCCCGTGTCAAGACATACTGGGCGGAGATGGAGGCTACCGCCGTTGCAGCCCAAGATTCGGACGAAAGCCGAGTACCTGCCGAGCACTACTTTCAAGAAGTCCTGGAAGGCGCTCGTTCAATAGAGACGCAGTGCTTGAAGGATATTATGTTCGAATAACATGTATTCTTATTGAAAACAATATTTTGTTGAAATGTAGAAGCTTTTTATACTTGTGCCTGCAAGAATTATAATACCTCCTGTGCGGCCGTTTACGTATATGAATATATAACCTGAAAGATGGCAGTTGTCGGCTTCTGCCACCACGCATATAATGCGGGGGTGTTCGTAGAAGGCGCATTCTCACACTTGATCCAACGTCTTGGTCCATTAAGGAGGTGGTAGCGCAGCAAACTAGGCAATCGGACTATAATGCTTTATCACTTTCACTTAGCCATAGGAGTTTGACAGTGGGGCTACTATATAGCCCCTGGTGGCTCCGCGCTCACCTGAATTCGGGGCGCGTGTGTGCCTGGCCGGGAAACGGCCCTTTGTTTAGGCGGAGGAATCCCAAAGATTCCGCTAGGTCATCGAGTGGTTGACCGAGGTGCTCGCCTGGCTGAACCGGGGCACAATCGCAGTAGTTCTCCTGGTGCCGCCTTAGCTGATAGAGCGGAACATAAGGCAGCAAAACATAGGAGCTGGGCAAACCCAACATTTGACCAAAGACATGATTCGGAGCTGATGCATATAAGGCCAAACTCGCGACGCCGAACACTCCCTAAGGTATTCGGTCTTTGTGATTTTAAGCGGGCAAAAGCACCCTTTGTAATAAGCCCCTGGTGTCCAAGTACATGCATTATTCTGACGTGGCCACATGCCAAGACGCCAGCCTCCTTCTCAGTTGCACTGAGAATCCGTGGGATGCGTATCAATAAGAGACAGTGAAAAAGGTTTACGCATGGTCTTAATCTGAAAAGAATCCTTGGAACGGGTCCCTGCTACACGTCTACGCCTGTGTCTCCCTTGTGCCGTACCCTGGATGGGTGTAGCATGATGTTCGTCTGTAAAAGAGAGGAACTTGGTTGAAAAAGTAGTCGTGCGAAATGTATGTTATACTAAGTAAAAAAAGTATGATTCAAGGTGGGAAGAATTGAGCTTTATTGCTGCTTGTTTACTTGCGAGGAGCCCCTTGTATAGGGGTGTATAACCATCAAACCTTTAACAATTATATAGTTACGCCGGACTCGTCTAGCCGTGTCCGTGGTCCTAACGACTGTCGGTGTCAAAACCGGCGGATCTCGGGTAGGGGGTCCCGAACTGTGCGTCTAGGCCGGATGGTAACAGGAGACAAGGGACACGATGTTTTTTACCCAGGTTCGGGCCCTCTCGATGGAGGTAATACCCTACTCCTTGATTAATATTGATGATATGGGTAGTAGAAGAGTAGATCTACCACGAGATCAAGGAGGCTAAACCCTAGAAGCTAGCCTATGGTATGATTGTTGTGTATGGGGTTGATTGCCTACGGACTACAACCCTCCGGTTTATATAGACACCGAATAGGGTTAGGGTTACACAGAGTCGGTTACAATGGTAGGAGATCTTGAATATTCGCATCGCCAAGCTTGCCTTCCACGCCAAGGAAAGTCCCATCCAGACACGGGACGAAGTCTTCAATCTTGTATCTTCATAGTCCAGGAGTCCGGCTGAAGGTATAGTCCGGCTACCCGAACACCCCCTAATCCAGGACTCCCTCAGTAGCCCCTGAACTAGGCTTCAATGACGACGAGTCCGGCGCGTAGATTGTCTTCGGCATTGCAAGGCGGGTTCCTCCTCCAAGTCCTTCGTAGAAGATTGTAAACACCAAGAGTAGTGTCCGGCTCTGCAAAATAAGTTTCCACATATTGCCATAGAGAGAATAATATTAACACAAATCAAATCTGCTGACGTATTCCGAAGTGCGTCATCACACTACGGCCAAGTCCTTTACTCGAATCGTTTTTACTTTTCCACCTCAACATGTTTTGCGAGGCGGTTTCCTTGGCACGTCTTGTCAAAGCAGAGAGTGTGTACCCCCTTTACGGGATTATCATCAATACGGATGTGGGTAATCCAACCGCGACACTTATCACGGCGCTTGGGAGGCAAGCGAGTTTTACTAGGCAGGTGGGGACGCACAACCGCATCCGCCCATATAAGGGGACAAGGATCCACCTTCTTACCTATGCCTTCTTCCTCCTTTGCCTATCCATCTCCTGCGCACTCGAGCTCCAGCGCCCAAGCCCGCACTTCCCACCTCAACCTTCTCCAGTAATGTCCGGAGCAGGAGGTAAGTGGAAGGTCTCCTCCGTCACGGAGGGCGACGTCAAAAAGCTTAGGAAGGCCGGATACTTGTCCAAAGACATCGCGCACCGGCTTCCCGAGAAGGGGCAGCTCCTCCCCACCCCAAGGCCCCATTAGAGGGTAGCACTAGTAGAAAACGGACCATTAGTACCGGTTTGTAAGGGCCTTTAGTGCCGGTTATGGAACCGGCACTAAGGTTTCGGCACTAAAGGCCCCCCCCTTTAGTACCGGTTCGGCACGAACCGGCGCTAAAGTGCCACCACGTGGCGTGAGCTCGCGCCCTGGTACGGGGGACCTTTAGTACCGGTTAGTGTTACCAACTGGTACTAAAGGTTTTTTTTGAATTTTTTTTGAAAATTTTGGAAAAAAAATTTTGTTTTTTTATTTTTATTTTTTCTGAATTATTTGATGATTTAGTCTCTAATCACCTCTCTTAACTACTCAAGTGTGGATCACTCATTCCAAATCATCTAACTTCCCGACCGGTCACCCATCCCTCTCACTACTCCAGCCCGAGCACGCTTAACTTTCAGGTTCTATTCTGCTTCGTTTCCGAGCCTGCACTTGTTGTTTTCCTGACAATAGTAAGATGTCAATCCTATTAACCTTCAGGAATTTTGCTTGAGCATGAAGTGACACATTTCACTGTTTGAGTTTGAAACTATTGTTTTAAAAACAATAATTATTTAGTAACACTAATATTTCTTGAGTAATTAGTTTGACCATTGTTTGACCACAGTTTGACCACAGTTTGACCAGATTTGACCGAAATTGAAATAAATAAAATAATTATTTAGTAACACGAATATTCTAGAATAATTAGTTTGACCATTGTTTGACCACAGTTTGACCACTGTTTGAATATTTTTCAATTTTTTCCACTCTAGATCTTAAAAGCCCCGTAACTTTTTTCTATTAGGTTTTTGAGGATTTTGCAAATGTTTAACGGGGTAGATGATTTTTCATATAATTTTTTTTTCATCCGAGTTAGTATGCAAAAGTTATGCCCATTTTTACAAATTTCAGAGAGATTTTGCAAA
>NC_057800.1:5118869-5120255 GCF_018294505.1 Triticum aestivum
TAGAGTTTGAAAATGGGACCTTTAGTACCGGTTCGTGGCATGAACCGGTACTATAGGTTAGACCCCTTTAGTACCGGTTCGTGGCACGAACCGGTTCTAAAGGTTAGAGACCTTTAGTACCGGTTCGTGCCACGAACCGGTACTAAAGGTGATCGTGGGGCCCCGGCCTGACGCCAGCTTGCCACCACCCCTTTAGTGCCGGCCCGTGCCACGAACCGGTACTAAAGGTCCAACACGAACCGGCATTAATGCAAATCCATTCGAACCGGCACTAATGGTACCATTAGTACCGGCTCAAATACAAACCGGCACTAATGTGCTTCACGTTTGACCCTTTTTCTACTAGTGTAGTATTCCTTCCCCACTTCCTCCGCGGACTGGGTTTTCCACTTCACCCATTCATCCGGGGGCTCATGTTCTACTACGGCCTGGATTTCCACGATCTGGCCCCGAATTTCATCCTCAACATCTTGGCGTTTATTGTCGTGTGCGAGGCTTTCCTCCGCGTCCGCCCCCATTTCGGCCTCTGGCTCAAGACCTTCAACATCAAGCCCAAGGTGGTGCGCGGCAGCCAGGCGGAGTGCGGAGGCACCATGGCGGGCAAGATTGCCAACGTCCTGTGGTTCGAGGGCTCCTTCGTAGAGACCCTAAAGGGGTGGCAAGACGAGTGGTTTTACATCACCGAGCCACGCGATCCGAAATGGATCGCAGCCCCCGAGTTCCGATCCGGACCCCCCAGGCGGCTCATGTCCTGGAAAGAGACGGGCCTATCATGGGGTAACGAGGAAGAGGTGACCGGACAGAAGACATGCATCCAGTCCCTGGTAAACAAGCCAATCAGGCTCGTAAATGTAGTCCAGGTCATGCCCATTCGCCGAATCCTGCCGTGTCAACAACGGGACTTTACTTTGTGGGAGTTCGACTCGGCACAGCACCGAACCCTTAACAAGCTCTTTGGCACGACGTATGAAGACGTCTGGAAGGCGCTAATCAAAGGTGCCGAGGCTCCCGCATCCGCTTTCGAGGACCGCGGATATAGCTCGCAGCGTCACGCTAGCGAGGTAAGCTATTTTCACCTTTTACAGGATGTTAAGTTTCTTCATAGTTTGACTCTATGTGGGATCTAAACTCCCTTACCTTTGACAGGCTTGGCGGGCGATATCCGGACTGATTAACTGTCCAGCTCCGCTGCCCGAAGACCCAGCCCCAGCTCTACTAGCGAAGCTGCTGGTTCCGGCGCCTTATGTGGTGCCGTAGAAGAAGGCCAAGAAGAAGGAGACCACGGGGACTCGAAAGAGTGCCCGCAACGTGGTGGTGTCGGACTCGTCATCTGACGAGTCCGAGACGCCCTCCTCCCGCGAAAACGAGGAGGAGGAAGAAGAAAAC
>NC_057800.1:5120401-5147630 GCF_018294505.1 Triticum aestivum
AGGTGACAAGAGGAAGGCCGCCCCAACGGGGGAGGCCGAGGGGTCTAGGAAAAGAAAGACCCCTCCGCCGGACTACGCCCCCAACGCTGAAGAGGGCAAAGAGGAGTGGCTAAACAGGGCCAAGCGTCCGGCGAAATCGTAAGTTCGGATATCAGAATAACTCATGATGTTCCTTTGTTGCACAGCTTTCCCTAATGTCGAACATAATTATGCAGCCCGCCCGGGCCGAACTCAACGAGTCGTCGAGCGGCTCCCTGGATTCATCGGACGTGAACTCAGTTCTGCCCACTGTCTCCCCCCGCACTGCGGAAGACGCCGAAGTGGTGTCGCAACGAGCTCCGGGGCAGGAGGAGGTGGTCCTGGAGGAGCCGCAGGGCGACCTCCCGGACCCCAGGAGTAAAGGGGACAAGACCCCCCAGGGCTCCAAGTCCGGCTTTGTGCCGGACACCGCGCCGGAATCATCAACAGTTCTGGACCGCGGTAGGCGAACTCCTTCCAAGAGGAGCAAGCCTTCTGAGCCGATGGCCTCCGTCCAACCGAAGGTGCCGGACAATCTGCAGGAGGTGCTTGACGGCGCCTCCATCGACGAGGAGCATTGTACTATTATGAGTACGGTGATCCAGAAGGTTCAGTCCGCCGAGAGCGGACTGACAAAAGCTTGAGCTAGCCTTCTAACAGGCTTCGAGGTAAGTAAAAATATATAAAAATATTACCGCATAGACAGTAGCCCCTGATTCTCTGTTTGGCGTTCAGAAAGAAAATACGAATAGAGGATCTATTAAATATCGCAGGAGTCTAACTGAAAAGGAGTCAATATACGTATGCAGGCTTCGCTGCTGGCCACCGCCGCACTGACTGCGGAGGTGGCTGCCCTGAAGCAAGGCCTCGAGCGGACCGAGCAAGAGCTCGGTCTTGCCAAACGGCAGCTCGAGGAGAAAGAAGGTAAGAGATACCTTATAGAAAAATGCATATAGAGAGGCGTGATTGCAAAAAATAACAGGATTGCACTGCTTATTATAGGGGCCACGACTGAGGTGGCGACCCTCAAGCAGGTGCTGTCCGAGGCCGAAAAGAAAACGGCCGCGGAGCGCACCGAGAGAGAGAAACTTGGGGCTCAGGTCGGCGAGGTGCAGCAGGAGCTTCAGGCTCTCATGAAAAAACATGAGATTTTGGAGCTTGAGTCAAAGACCCAAGCGTCCGAGCTCGCGGCGGCCCTTGAGACTGCCAAGTTTGCCAAGACCGAAGCCCAAAAGGCCCTCCAAGAGTTGGAGGATATGAAGAAGATAGCAGCGGGTAAGGCATTCTTTATGCAAAGCAGATGTATAAAAGTAAACTACTTGTTACTTACCGGAATCCGGAGCTCTCCAGGGGCATTCGCAGATCTTCCCCGCAGCGTATCCGACGCCGCCGCATTCTACCGAGCTGAAGAGGGCAGCTCGACGGAGAAGGTGTTCTGGTCTCAGTATGCTGAGGCCGGACACCCTGTGCCCTTGAGCGACGAGCTGAAACAGCTGGTCGAGCTCCACAAGGCGGCCGAACAGGCCATGCAGGGCTTCATAGTTCGGCTGTGGCCCGGAGAGGCCCTGCCTGGGAGCTACTTCGGGCTGGTGCGGCGGCTGGTGGAGGCCTGTCCAAGGCTCGAGGTCATCAAGCGCTCCGTCTGCATTGAAGGTGCCCGTCGTGCCCTTGCCCGTGCAAAGGTGCACTGGGGTAAGCTGGACGGTGAGAAGCTTGTGAAGGACGGGCCGCCGCCGGGGAAGGAGCATCGCAAGCCCAAGAACTATTACAAGGATGTTCTTGCGGGTGCCCGCTTGTGGCGGATGAATGTACCAAGGATATAATTTTTGAATAAACTCGCTCGTTTTTATCCTGTGCGCTGAAAACTTGTTCATGGGCGCTTAAGCAATGCTTATTGAATTTAAAATATTATTTTCTGTGCGGCCATTTATCAAAAAATTGAGAGATGGCCAGTCGTCGGCTTCTGCCCCCATGCCACTAGTGCTGGGGTGTTTGGGATAAACCTAAGCGCTCTTTTTCCCATAGTTGGGTCCTTCGAGGGAGGCGCTCAGCACAACGAACCAGGCAATCGGACTATAATGCTTGAACACTCTCACTTAGCCATAGAACTTTATAATTTTAAATTTCGGCGAAGCCCCTAGTTCGGAAGACCGAGTTCGGGGCGGTATCCACGCCTTGGCCGGACAAATCCGGCTCCTCGCTCGAAGCGGCATAAGTCTTTAGGGACTCGAAAAACCTCTCGAACAGCAACCGGTCTCTCGCCTCATCATGACAGTCAGTTTTAGCTTTCTCCACTAAGGTGCTTAACCCAGCTCAACCGGGGCACAATCGCAGTGGTTCTCCTAGTGCTACCTTAGCCAATATAGCGGAACGTAAGGCACCAAAACATAGGAGCCGGGCAAACCCAACTATTGACCCAAATCATGATTCGGAGCCGATGCATATAGTGCTATACGTTCGGGGTGCCGCACTTGTGAAAGTGTACGGACTTCTCACACCATATTAAAGGGTACTGAAGCCCCTGGCATACTTGCCGTACCACAGTGTATGGGTGCAACATGTCATTAATGAACATATATAAAAGAGAGTAATGCAGAAAATAGACAAAAGCTATGCATTGTTTATATAAAGGCTGCTGTCAGAGCAGAACGATGCAAGTGGTATTTATAAGGAAAAGATATTGGACTATTTAACATGTCCTAGCCAGGGGCAGTCCGCGGAATTGTATTCAAAACAGGTATATTGCTCGTAATAGAGACCACCTGGGGGTTCCATAATGCGGCATGGCTTGTCTGCCTCCCTGGATCTTGCATCGTTTGTGTGGCAGTCGAATTGCTGAACAGGTCGTCCGAAGTATGGAGTCCTGAAAGTAAGAAAAAATTAAAAAAAGAATCCGGCAGCCCCTAGTACATTTTAAGCCGTATTTTGGGTGTGCCGTTATTGTGCCACTTCCCCTGTGCCCATTGTATTTCAAGGGCGTAGTTATGTGCGCGAGGTACTGGTTTGGCTATGTCGCAAAAGCTGGGGTTGGGGCCGCATTCCTATGCTTGCTCAGAGTGTGCCAGGTGGTCCTACTGTGGGTTACTCCGGGCGCGCTTGGCAGTGTCTGGTTTTTTAATGGCCGGACTGGAGAATTGCCTGAGAAGGCTACTTTGTACCTCCGCTGCGAGAGCCGCCGTATGCTCCTCCGTAGGGAGGGAGCGTTCGGTGTTTCCGTTGACCGTAATTACTCCTCGAGGTCCTAGAATCTTGAGATTGAGATATGCCTAGTGCGGCACCGCATTGAACTTTGCGAATGCGGTTCGTCCGAGCAGGGTGTGATAGCCACTGCGAAACGGGACTATATCGAAGATTAACTCTTCGCTTCGGAAATTGTCCGGGGATCCAAAGACCACGTCAAGTGTTACTGAGCCTGATAAAGCTAGTATAACGCCTTTAAAGGTCGTTCTTGTGGGCTTAATCCTTGAGGGATCTATGCCCATCTTCCGCACTGTATCCTGATAAAGCAGGTTCAGGCTACTGCCCCGTCCATGAGGACTCTTGTGAGATGAAATCCATCGATGATTGGGTCGAGAACCAATGTGGCGAAGCCGCCATGATGGATGCTAGTGGGATGGTCCCTTCGATCAAAAGTGATCGGGCAGGAGGACCATGGGTTGAACTTTGGGGCGACTAGCTCCATCGCGTATACGTCCCGTAGCGCACGCTTCCGCTCCCACGTGGGAATGTGGGTTGCGTATATCATGTTCACCGTCCGCACTTGTGGGGGAAAGCCCTTCTGTCCATTGTTGTTCGGCGGCTTGGGCTCCTCATCGTCGCTGTGCAGCCCCTTGTCTCTGTTTTCAGCCCTTAACTTGCCTGCCTGATTGAACACCCAACAATCCCTGTTAGTTTGATTGGCTGGCCTTTTGGGGTGCCATGTATCTGGCACAAGCGATCGAGTATTCGGTCCAAACTGGACCGGCCCTGAGTATTCTTTTTGAATGGCTTTTTCCGCTGACTGGATTTATAGCCTTTGAATCCGGCATTGACTGCCGTGTCTTCATTGATGTCGCTATTAACGCGGCGTTTTTTCTTATTCCGACGTGTCCTGCCACTTTTGTCCTTGGTATCCGAATTACCAGGGTTCTTTGATAAGTTGTTACTGCGAGCTAGCCAGCTGTCTTCTCCCGCGCAAAAGCGGGTCATGAGTGTCGTGAGGGCTGCCATGGATTTCGGCTTTTCCTGTCCCAGGTGCCGGGCAAGCCACTCATCGCGGATGTTGTGCTTGAAGGGTGCTAGGGCCTCTGCATCCGGACAGTCGACTATCTGGTTTTTCTTTGTTAAGAACCGTGTCCAGAATTGTCTGGCCGATTCCTCTGGCTGCTGAATTATGTGGCTTAAGTCGTCGACATCGGGCCGTCGCATGTAAGTGCCCTGGAAGTTGTCGAGGAATGCGGCTTGCAGGTCCTCCCAAGAACCGATTGAGTCTGCTGGCAAGCTGTTAAGCCAATTCCGGGACGGTCCTTTAAGTTTGAGCGGGAGGTATTTGATGGCGTGTAGATCATCGCCACGTGCCATGTGGATGTGAAGGAGATAATCCTCGATCCATACCGCCGGATCTGTTGTGCCATCGTATGATTCGATGTTTACGGGGTTGAAACCCTATGGGATTTTATGATCCATTACTTCATTCGTGAAGCATAGCGGGTGTGCGGCGCCTCTGTACTAGGCTATATCACAACGCAGCTCGGAAGAGCTATGTCTGTTGTGTTCGGCCCGGCCGGATTTGTTGTATCCGGCGTGAAGATCCTTGTCACATGCCGTAGGGCGCCTGCGCGATCCGTAGATCGATCTTGTTTGTCTTGCCTTATCCTCTAGTATGTCTCGTAGGTCGGGCGCATTTTCCCGTGCCTTAGTTGAGCGGCGTCGGGGCATGGCTTGGGTGGAGGGCCGAGAGGCCTCTCTCTCGCGGCCGCGAGGTGGCCGGTCTACCATGTCATGCGCTGGTGATGTAGGTGCTTCCTCCTCTTATCGGGGTAGTGGCCTGCGCTTCGGGTAACTCTTGGAGGGGCGTTTGAGTTCATGCTCTTCAGCCGTAGGGACTTCAGTCCATCTGTCAGCTAGCAAATCTTGGGCAGCTCTATGTTGTTGCTGCTTGAGGCTGCCTGCCGTGGCTAAAAGCCTGCGTTTAAAACGCTCTTGTTCGGCGGGGTCTGATGGTATGACGAATTCGTCGTCATTGAGGCTTGCCTCGTCTTCGGAGGGAGGCGTATAGTTATCATCCTCGACCTCTCGGTCTGCCGCCCTCTCATGAGGGCTGGCTTCTCCATCTTCCTGTGCCGAATCTTGCTGAGGTGGGTGTTCTTCGGTGCTATCCGGGGTAGTATTATCTCCCGTGCCAGAATCACCGTTTTTGCTTTGGCGGGATTTAGAGCGGCGCCGCTGACGCCGGCGCTTTGGCTGTTTCTTGGGGGCGTCATCCCCCACTGTTCCATCGCCATCTCCATCTTTTGGAGTGTCCACCATATATATGTCATATGACGAGGTGGCCTTCCAGCGCCCTACAGGTGCTGGTTCCTGTTCGTCTCCTACATCGTCGTCCATGCCGTTGATGTCTTCGGAGCTGAAGTCAAGCATGTCGGTTAGATCGTCAACAGTGGCTACAAAGTGGGTGGTGGGTGGGCTTTGAATTTCCTCATCGTCCGTATCCCACCCTCGCTGACCGTAGTCCAGCCAGGGCTCTCCTGATAAAGAGAGAGACTTAAGAAAATTCAGGATGTCGCCAAAAGGCGAACGCTGAAAGATGTCTGCGGCGGTGAACTCCATTATGGGCGCCCAATCGGATTTGATCGGCAGGGGCGCGGGGGGCTCGGAGTTCGGAGAGGAATCCGGCTCCTCGGAGTCACGGGCCATGCGGAGTGCGGGGCTAGAGTTCGGCTCGATCGCCTCTGAGATCACAGCCCCTGAGGCAGCGTCCAACCGCTGATCCTCGATCGGCGCAGTAGGCTCCGAATCAATGGTCAAAACCGATGCGTATGCGGCCTCCAACGCGCTATTCAGCGGCAGAGCTATATCATGCCCATCGAGACAGTGTGGCGCGCTTGGCTGTGGCTTGAATCCGTCGAAGATCAAGTCCCCGTGGATGTCAGTCGTGTAGTTTAGGCTTCGAAACTTGACCTGATGGCCCAGGGCGTAGCTTTCGATCTGCTCAAGGTGGCCGAGCGAATTGGCCCACAGAGCGAAGCCGCCAAAGACGAAGATCTGTCCGGGGAGAAATGTCTCACCCTGGACCGTATCGTTGTTGATGATCAAAGGAGCCATCAGGCCTAAAGGCGACGACACAGAGGAACTCTCAATGAAAGCACCAATGTCGGTGTCAAAACCGGCGGATCTCGGGTAGGGGGTCCCGAACTATGCGTCTAGGCCGGATGGTAACAGGAGACAAGGGACACGATGTTTTTTACCCAGGTTCGGGCCCTCTCGATGGAGGTAATACCCTACTCCTGCTTGATTAATATTGATGACATGGGTAGTACAAGAGTAGATCTACCACGAGATCAAGGAGGCTGAACCCTAGAAGCTAGCCTATGGTATGATTGTTGTGTATGTGGTTGATTGCCTACGGACTACAACCCTCCGGTTTATATAGACACCGGATAGGGTTAGGGTTACACAGAGTCGGTTACAATGGTAGGAGATCTTGAATATCCGCATCACCAAGCTTGCCTTCCACGCCAAGGAAAGTCCCATCCGGACACAGGACGAAGTCTTCAATCTTGTATCTTCATAGTCCAGGAGTCCGGCTGAAGGTATAGTCCGGCTACCCGAACACCCCCTAATCCAGGACTCCCTCAACGACCTATTAGGCGCTCAGGTTGGTGAGGCAGTTTAGTGTGTGGCTGTCAAAGCAGCCGCACAGTCTTCCGCGCGCAAGGAGCGCTCAATGTTTCTCTTTACTGAAATGATGCCTTGTGGACCGGGCATCTAAAGCGTAAGAGACGCATAGTGCGGTATTGCGTTAAAGAGGGTGAAAGCGTCGCGTCCCAGTAGTGCTTGATAGACACTTTTAAACAGAGCGATGTAGAATGTTAGCTTTTCGCTACGGAAGTTATTGGGAGAGCCGAATATGACTTCTAGTAGGAGGGAGCCCGAACAACGAATCCCTCGGCCTGGTGTTACTCCTTTAAAGGAAATATTGCTATGGCTAATTTTTGTTGGTTCTACCCCCATTTTGCGGACCGTGTCCTGATATATCAGGTTCACACTACGGCCGCCATCCATCAGGACTCGTGTGAAGTAGTATCCGTCAATTATCGGGTCTAACACCAGGGCAGCCCATCCTGCGTGCCGGATACTTCCGGAGTAATCCCCATTGTCGAAGGTGATCGGTTTGGATGACCAATGGCGGGACTCCGTTGTGATAGTCTCTAGGGCACATATATCTATGGGCGCCACCTTGCTTCTCCCCTTTGTCACGTGTAGCACGTTTACTGTTTTTACTTCTGATGGAATTTCTTCTGTCCCCCAGTGCTTTGCTTGCGGGGTTCGTCATCGTCTTCACTTGGTGTATCCAGCCCCTTGTGTTCGGCGTTGAGTTTGCCGGATTGTTTGAATACCCAACATTCTCTATGGTTGTGATTTGAAGGTTTATCAAGGGTGCTGTGGATTTGACATATCTTGTCCAGAATTTTATTAAGACTGGACAGCTCGTCTCTATTGTCTTTGAGAGGCAGCTTTTGCTTACCCCGCCGAGAGATTTTGAATCCGGCGTTAACTGCCGTGCTCTTCGGGCTGTTTTCCTTATTCCGGCGCTGGTCTTTGTTGCGTCGTGGTTTCCTGTTTCCATCCCTGACTTCGGATGTACTTGGGTCGCTGGTGCTGCATCTTGCCAACCAGCTGTCCTCGCCTGCGCAAAAGCGGGTCATGAGGCTTGTTAATGCGGCCATTGTTCTTGGCTTTTCCTAGCCGAGGTGTCTGGCGAGCCATTCGTCTCGAACGCTATATTTAAAAGCTACGAAGGCTTCGGCGTCCGGACAGTCGACTATTTGGTTCTTTCTAGCAAGAAACCTGTTCCGGAGTTTTCGGGCTGACTCTCCGGGCTGTTGAGTTATATGACTTAAATCGTCAGCATCCAGTTGTTGGACATAGGTCCCTTGAAAATTTGCCCGAAAGGCGTCCTCGAGCTCTTTCCAACTTCCAATAGTGTTTTCGGGGAGGCTTTTGAGCCAATGCCTGGCTGGCCCTTTGAGCTTGAGGGGTAGGTATTTGATGGCGTGGAGATCATCTCCTCGAGCCATGTGGATATGGAGGATATAATCCTCAATCTAGACCCCTGGGTCTGTCGTTCCGTCATATGCCTCTATGTTTACGGGTTTGATTCCCGCTGGAAATTCATGGTCCAGCACCTCATCAGTGAAACATAGGGGGTGTGCGGCACCCTTGTATTTGGGTGTGCCGTGGTGTTCGGATATTTGTTGTGTTGCATTGCTTGCTAGGGCGTGCTTTCTTGGCCCGTAGATAGATCTGGTTGGACCATCTTTTTGATGCGGGCCCTCGTGTGGATTGCGTGCTGGCTTGTGTGCGGCATCGTCTGCCGCTCTATGTTGGCCGTGAGGTCGTCTATCCGACCGGATGGCTGCTTTGTTTTTTGATTGCGGGGGCTCTAAGGCCTCCTCATCAAATTTGGGAAGTAGCTTTCGCTTCGGGTAGCTCTTTGTGTGGCTACTGCCGCCATATTTGTCTGCGGTGTTGAGTACTTTGCTCCATCTGATTCTTAGTGCATCTTTCGCAGTTTTGAGCTTCCGCTTCTGCTTTTTTAGGCTACGCGCAGTGGTGACGAGCCTTTTATGGAGGTTCTTCTGCTCCAGGAATTTGTCCGATGTGAGGTCATCCAGACTGCTATCTTCGCCGGGGACGGGTTGTTCGGCTTGATTATCCAAGTTGCCTTGTTTGTCGTCCGCCGGCTCGCCCTGCTCTGTGGCTAGGTCTGTATGACCACTATTTCTGTCGATGCGGGGTTTGGAGCGGCGCTTACGCCGCCTCTTTGACTGCTTTTCGAGGGAACGATCCTTCGCTGCGTCCTCTCGTTCCTCGTTGTCGTTCCCTTTGGGTGTGTCCACCATGTATACATCGTGCGATGACGCGGCTGTCCAGTGCCCTGTAAGTGCTGGTTCCTGTTCGTCTCCTACATCGTCGTCCTTATCGCCGATGTCTTCGGAGTCGAAGTCGAGCATGTCGGTCAAGTCATCGATAGTGGCTATAAAGTGGGTGGTGGGTGGGCGTTGAATTTCTTCGTCGTCCGCATCCCAATCCTGCCGGTCGTAATCCGGCCAGGACTCTCCTGACAAAGAGAGAGACCTTAGTGAATTCAGTATGTCGCCGAAGGGCGAGTCCTGGAAGATATCCGTGGCGGTGAACTCCATGATCGGCGCCCAATCGGATTCGATTGGCAGGGGCGCGGGAGGCTCAGAGTCCGAAGGGGAGTCCGGCAGCGCGAAGTCACGGGCCTTGCGAAGGGGAAGGCTTGTGTTCGGCTCGATCGTCGTTGAGTCTGCGGCCTTCATGGCGGGGTCCAACCACCCGTCCATGGATGGCGCAGTTGGCTCCGAATTGAAGGTCAGAGTGGTTGCAGGTGCGATCTCCTGAACATTGTCCGGCGGCAGAGCTAGATCATGCCCATCGTGACAGTGCGGCGCACATTGCAAGGGCTCGAATCTGTCGAAGATCAAGTCTCCGTGGATGTCGGCCGTGCAGCTTAAACTTCCAAACCTGACCTGATGGCCAGGAGCGTAGCTTTCAATCTGCCCCAGATGGCCAAGCGAATTGGCCCGCAGTGCAAAGCCGCTGAATACGAAGATCTTGTCTGGGGAGAAAAGTCTCACCCTAGACCGCATCGCTAATGATGATCGAAGGAGCCATCAAGCCTGATGATGATGACACAGAGGAACTCTCCATGAAAGCACCAATGTCGGTGTCAAAACCGGCGGATCTCAGGTAGGGGGTCACGAACTATGCGTCTAGGTGGATGGTAAGAGGAGACAAGGGACACGATATTTTTACCCAGGTTCGGGCCCTCTCGATGGAGGTAAAACCCTACTCCTGCTTGATTAATATTGATGATATGGGTAGTACAAGAGTAGATCTACCACGAGATCAGAGAGGCTAAACACTACAAGCTAGCCTATGGTATGATTGTTGTTATTGTGTCCTATGGACTAAACCCTCCGGTTTATATAGACACTGAAGGGGGATAGCGTTACATAGAGTCGGTTACAAGGAAGGAGATATACATATCCGTATTGCCAAGCTTGCCTTCGACGCCAAGGAGAGTCCCATCCGGATATGGGATGAAGTCTTCAGTCTTGTATCTTAATAGTCCAATAGTCCGGCCAAAGGTTATAGTCCGGGTGTCCGGATACCCCCTTATCAAGGACTCCCTCACCAGTAATGCAGCAGTTTGCCTTGGACACATTGGCTCCTTTTGTGCAGTTGAACTAAAATCGAAGTCGGAATAAAACCGAGCTTTAATTTTGATATCCCTGTAAGCAACAAAAGGTATAAGGGAAACAATTACTGAGAAATAACGGTTGATGACTTGTACTCCCAGAAGAAAAACATCTACTGATCTACCTTATCTTAATGGGAAACAAAGCAGGAGAGTAGCAATTCTCCATCAGTGTGATTCATTCATGTTAACCGAGACATTATCTTAACAATGCCTTGTTTCAAGATGTATAAAGAACGAAAAAGCAGAAAAGTATCATTCCTAAAACAATGTGACTGATTCATTTTAACAGAGACATTATCTTAATAATACCTTGGTTAAACATGTAGAAAGAACTACAAAGCAGGACAGTACCATTTGTAAAACACTGTAACTGATATATAATAATAGAGACATTATCTGAACAATACATTTCTTAAACATGTACTCCGGCCAATCCCTAACGGAAATGGTACTCCCGCCGATCCCTAACAAGTGTTGCAGTTTTGAACTAAGGTTCAGTAGTTAATTCTGAGGAAAGTAGGTACTGACCTTTCAAGACCAAGGTTTGAAACTACGCCTGAGATGGATCTAAAAGAGATCTCAACACATATATGGAAATCCGGTCTCATTTTGTGCAGTTCCACCAAAATTAAGCGAAGCAAAATGTTGCAATAGCAACAAGTTGAATAGATATCCCTGTTTTAACAGAGGCAAAAAGGAATCAATTACTGGCCAATAAAGGAGGATGAAACATGCGGCCACAAAAATGGTAATCCCGCCAATCCCTAACAAGTGCTGCAGTTTTGAACTAAGATTCAATAGTTAATTAATTCTGAGAGTGGCATTGCTTAATTTTACCAGCGGCATTAGATTAACGAAAAGCATAAATAGTTCCAGGGTAGAGTAGGCGCAACAACAGTATGTGCTTCCATCTACTTATAAAGGGGGTGATGCAGAGTTTGTTGTAACAAAGCAACAAGCATCATGTCTGGGTTGGTCCCATTTTTGTTCACTACTTAATGGGAAAAGACAGCAATACAATAGCTTCAATTCAACATTTATTTAAAACAGTACCAATACAAGTAGCACAACATCTCAAAGCACACTGCACAATCATGTGGATGAAGGCCTGTACTGACCTTTCATGAGACAAACAAGATAAAATATGAATATGCCAACACAAATAAGAAATCCAATCTTGTTTTGTGCAGTTGCACTGAAATCAAGCAAAGTGTTATGCGTAGCGAAGCAAAATGTTGCAATAGCAACAAGTTGAATAGATATCCCTATATAAACAGAGGCAAAAAAGGAATCAAATACTGGCTAATAAAGGAGGATGAAACATGCGGCCACAAAAATGGTAATCCCGCCAATCCCTAACAAGTGTTGCAGTTTTGAAATAAGATTCAGTAGTTCATTCTGAGAGTGGCATCAATTACTGGCTTATAAAGGGGGTGATGCTGAATTTGTTGTAACAAAGCAACAAGCATCATGTCTGGGTTGGTCCCATTTTTGTTCATTACTTAATGGGAAAATACAGCAATACAATAGCTTCAATTCAACATTTATTTAGAACAGTACCAATACAAGTAGCACAACATCTCAAAGCACACTGCACAATCATGTGCATGAAGGCCTGTACTGACCTTTCATGAGACCAACAACGATAAAATACGAATCTGCCAACACGAATAGGAAAGCCAATCTTGTTTTGTGCAGTTGCACTGAAATCAAGCAAAGTGTTTTGCGTAGCGAAGCAAAATGTTGCAATAGCAACAAGTTGAATAGATATCCCTGTTTAAACAGAGGCAAAAAAAGGAATCAATTACTGGCTAATAAAGGAGGATGAAACATGCGGCCACAAAAATGGTAATCCCGCCAATCCCTAACAAGTGTTGCAGTTTTGAAATAAGATTCAGTAGTTAATTCTGAGAGTGGCATCAATTACTTGCTTATAAAGGGGGTGGTGCTGAATTTGTTGTAACAAAGCAACAAGTGATATGTCTCCAACATATCTATAATTTTTGATTGCTCCATGCTATATTATCTACTGTTTTAGGCAATATTGGGCTTTATTATCCACTTTTATATTATTTTTGGGACTAACTTATTAACTGGAGGCCCAGCCCAGATTTGTTGTTTTATGCCTATTTCAGTGTTTCGAGGAAAAGGAATATCAAACAGAGTCCAAACAGAAAAATCCTTTTTGGAACGTGATTTTCTCACCGGATAAGACCCAGGGAACTTGGAGTGCACGTCAGAAGATACAGGAGCTGCCCACGAGGGTGGTGGTGCGCCCCTGCCTCGTGGGGCCCCCGTGGCTCCCCGGCGTACTTTCGGCTCCCATATATATCCATGTACCCTAAAACTTCCAGAACAGAGATTAGATCAGGAGTTCCGCCGCCGCAAGCCTTTGTAGCCACCAAAATCCTCTCGGGACCCTGTTTTGGCACCCTGCCGGAGGGGGGAACCCTCACCGGTGGCCATCTTCATCATCCCGGCACTCTCCATGATGAGGAGGGAGTAGTTCACCCTCGGGGCTGAGGGTATGTACCACTAGCTATGTGTTTGATCTCTCTCTCTCTCTCGTGTTCTTGATTTGGCACGATCTTGATGTATCGCGAGCTTTGCTATTATAGTTGGATCTTATGTTTCTTCTCCCCCTCTTCTCTCTTGTAATGGATTGAGTTTTCCCCTTGAAGTAATCTTATCGGATTGAGTCTTTAAAGTTTTGAGAACACTTGATGTATGTCTTGCCGTGCGTATCTGTGGTGACAATGGGATATCACGTGCCACTTGATGTATGTTTTGGTGATCAACTTGCGGGTTCCTCCCATGAACCTATGCATAGGGGTTGGAACACGTTTTCGTCGTGATTCTCCGGTAGAAACTTTGGGCACTCTTTGAAGTACTTTGTGTTGGATTGAATAGATGAATCTGAGATTGTGTGAGGCATATTGTATAATCATAACCACAGATACTTGAGGTGACATTGGAGTATCTAGGTGATGTGTGTCTTAAGGTGTTATTCTAGTACGAACTCTAGGGCTGTTTGTGACACTTATAGGAATAGCCCAACGGATTGATTGGAAAGAATAACTTTGAGGTGGTTTCGCACCCTACCATAATCTCTTCGTTTGTTCTCCGCTATTAGTGTCTTAGTGACTCTTTGTTGCATGTTGAGGGATAGTTATATGATCTAATTATGTTACTATTGTTGAGAGAACTTGCACTAGTGAAAGTATGAACCCTAGGCATTGTTTCCTATCATTGCAATACCGTTTACGCTCACTTTTACCGCTTGCTACATTGCTGTTTTTATATTTTCAGTTTACAAAAACCTATATCTACCATCATATTGCACTTGTATCACCATCTCTTCGCCGAACTAGTGCACCTATACACTTTACCATTGTATTGGGTGTGTTGGGGACACAAGAGACTCTTTGTTATTTGGTTGCAGGGTTGCTTGAGAGAGACCATCTTTATCCTACGCCTCCCACGGATTGATAAACCTTAGGTCATCCACTTGAGGGAAATTTGCTACTGTCCTACAAACCTGTGCACTTGCAGGCCCAACAACGTCTACAAGAAGAAGGTTGTGTAGTAGACATCAACAAGCATCATGACTGGGTTGGTCCCATTTTTGTTCACTACTTAATGGGAAAAGACAGCAATACAATAGCTTCAATTCATCATTTATTTAAAATAGTACCAATACAAGTAGCACAACATCGCAAAGCACACTGCACAATCATGTGGATGAAGGCCTATACTGACCTTTCATGAGACGACCAAGATAAAATATGAATCTACCAACACGAATAGGAAATCCAATCAAGTTTTGTGCAGTTGCACTGAAATCAAGTAAAGTTGCCGGTGTGACATTTAAGTTTTCTATAGCAACAAGTTGAATAGATATCCCTGTTTTAAGAGGCAAAAAAGAAAAAAATTACTGGCCAATAAAGGAGGATGAAACATGCGGCCACAAAAAGAAGCATCTACCTTATGTTGATGGAAAACAAAGTATAGGACAGTAGCATTTCTAAAATGGTTGCATTGATTCATATTAACAGAGAAATTCTCTTAAAACAGATCAGTAGTTAATTCTGAGAGTGGCATCAACTACTGGCTTATAAAGGGGGTGATGCTGAATTTGTTGTAACAAAGCAACAAGCATCATGTCTGGGTTGGTCCCATTTTTGTTCACTACTTGTTGGGAAAAAACAGTACCAAAACAAGCACAACATCTCAAAGCACACTGCACATCATGTGGTTGAGACCAAGATTTGAAACAACTCGCCATGAAGACTGGAAACAAATATCGATCTCCTTTTGTGCAGTTCCACAAAAATTAAGCAAAGTCAACGCTGCGACATTCAAGTTAAACTGCACAAAACACTCTTAAAACATAAGTGTTTCGAGTAGTGAAGCAAAATGTCGCAGTAGCAACAAGTTGAATCGATACCCCTGTTTTAACAGAGGTAAAAAGGAAAAAAATTACTTGCCGATAAAGGAGGATGAAACAAACGGTGACAGAAAGAAGCATCTAACTTATCTTGGATGGAAAACAAAGTAGGACGGTAGCATTTCTAAAACGGTTGCATTGATTCATATTAACAGAGACATTCTCTTGAAACAACATTCGTTAAAAAATGTAATTTACTTTTAATAGTGGCATTGCTTCAATTTTCCGGCGGCATTCTTAGATTAACAACAGCAAAATAGCTGCATGCGACATGCCAGCACCATGTGCGTCCACAGGTATAAATGGGTGATGCAGAGTATGTAGCCAAGCAGCATATATGCGCTGGTCCCATATTTGTTCTCTTTGAACCTTCTTCCTATGTGAGGGCAGCAAATCTAGTCATGCACAAACTACCCGACCCCCAGTTTGTTTCCCTTTTCAAGAAAGAGATTGGTTCCTTACAGATGTGTGTACTGGGTTACCCCATTTTCCCTTTTCGACCTACAAAGCGGCTGGATAGCCAGTCTATACTACTTTCTGCCCCTGCTTTCCTCATTGAACCACGTCCTAGATTCTTGCTCCAGCCCACTGCACCCTTCTTTCCTCTTTGAACCAAGACCTAGATTCGACTACAGATCGAAAAAGATCCACATGCAGCTAGAGCAACGATGGTTTCAAAGAAACTTATACCTTAGGGTCGTCGGGATGTGGCAAGGCGTGCGGCGGGAGGCCGGATCTGCCCACACTACGTACGGCAGCGAGGAAGAAGGGGTCGGTGGCCCTCCCGCACAGGCACTGGGTGAAAGAGAACAGCGCAGCCGGCAGTGGATTGCCTCCCTCGCCAAAGGCGATAGAGTGAACGATGCACCTCCTCCACTTCCGTGTGCGACGGGATACAAACGCCTCCTTCACCAGCTGTGAGGGGGGAGAGAGAGACAAGAGGCCAACGCAGTCTTGTTTAGATCTGGTGAAGAGAGGGTGAGAGACTGTGACTATAGCAAACCCTAGCAAATGAACGCTGAGCCTCCAGCGTGTAACATATATGTAGTGCGGCCAGTGTGTGGAGAGTGCAAACCCTAGCGAACAAGTGCTGAGGCTCCCGCTTATATATATACTACTGTAGTATGGACTGGGCTCTGGTGCCTTCACTGCACCTGCTTTTAGCTGTATGACACGTGAGCCAGCCACATTTTGGGCCCACCTTTCATAAATCCAAAGGCAGGTGCACTAAGTCAATGAAGCTGCGTCCATATAGTACTCTCGTGTATACGACTAATATATAGTGGAGTGGTTTTCTTATTCTCTCCATAACAATCGTTTTAAATTATGTAAGTACGAAACAAAACTCTTTATTTAATGTACAGTGAAGAAAACTAGTACTACTTCCAATGAACTAACGATCCACGCCCACGCGTCCTGGTCGCACTTCCTGTCATTCACGTGTGGTACACTATGAACAACCACACATGCGCCAAATTATCGGAAACGTGTGAGAGTGTGTACAAATAAAGAAATTTAATTTCAATTATCGGAAAGGTTTGGGAGTATTACAAAGTTTGACTAGCTACTGATGGAAGACAACTTGTTTTTCGTCGAAAATCGATCAGCTTCACCAGCCGACGCAACCATGAGCATCGACAGGTCATCATGGTGATGCATCATCCATTTGGCATCAAGTTAGGGTGAGGCACCTAAGAAGTTCGACAAATCCTGACTGTGGTCTGTTTCTTCTCAGTAATCAAGCTCGAGGAAGGAAGAACCATGTGGCAGAGGATAGTGAGGTGGAACAACAGTGGCCATCCAATTTTGTGCAGTTCCACTAAAATTTAGGAAGACATGCCCGGGTATGGAGACACGCATCGCTATTTCCAAAAATATAAAAAAGGGTTAGCAACGACATCTCAATTGTCAATAAGAATTAATGAAAAGTACACCAACAAACAGAAGCATCATAATTATCTTGATAGTACTACCAGTGATAGTATTACCACCATATGGACAATGATAGTACTACCACCATATGGACAATGACCGCACAACCACCATGTACTTTTTGTCGAAACAACATGTATACCTCCACCGAGGCATAAATCAGGACAACTTTTTGAGTGGCATTTCCTCTATAATAGTAGTAGTAGTACTAGTAGGTGATGTTGGACCAGCCGATGAACCCTAGCTACTATGCATGGGGAGATGGGGAGTAGTCGCATAGAAGAAAACCCACACGCAGCGACCTGGGGAGCTAGACAAGTACAAGAAGTAATACCTCAGGTGGGCGAGATGTCGTTCAGGCGGGCGGGCGGGATCTGCCCACACGACGGCAGCAAACAAGGGCGCGGAGGATCTTCGTCCGCGCCAGCGCCGGCTCCGAGAGGACGGTGCGCACCGGCTTCCTCCGTCGCCGACGACGACAACGTCAAAGCTGCACGTCCTCACCTCCCGCAGCAGACGGGATTCGGCCGGATCTGTGACCACCGGTGAGGAGACAGATAGAGTGGACACTGTCATCTTGTTTTGATATGGAGAGGGTGAGAGAGCGAGACGCAAGAAACTCTATCAAACAAGAGGCTATAATGGAGTAAAAAAATCTCTCCATAGCAGTAGTTTTAAAGAGAATACGCGCGTTCCCGGAAAAAAGAAACGAAAACTGGCGGACAATTTTTTAAGGGTCTGTCTAGGACACATCTAGATGTGACATAGTTATGTCACATATAAGTTGATGTCCACTCTGTTTGTGGTATTTTCCTAGTATTTTTTTGTTTCTTGTTGCTACATTATATACTTGTGGGAGCTTAGATGTGATATCCTTAAAAAACATCTAGATGTGAATTAGAGAAACTGATTTTCTAATGTACCAAGAAAGAAAACTCGATCGAAAACACGCCCCCGCTTCCAGGTCGCGAGAGTCGTCGCGCACACAGACATAGACATAGCCATGCATATCCGTGTTTACGTAAAATTCCATTTCCATCTCCATCTCCAATCATATTTGTCCAACTAGCACATTATTTACGTTGTTAATTATATACACAGCAATATTAACGTACATCATCTCTTGTTTGCGCACGTCCGGACCGCTGCCACGGCCGGTCCTGACCAACCCGAACCCTCTTCATCACCCGCACGTGCTTCCCGCCCGAAACGGTCAGTGCCGCATTCATGCCCTGCTAGAGCGGACACGACCTCTCACTGGCGCCGGCATTGAAGCGGCGCGCCGGCCGAGAGAGCGTCGCCCGCGCCGCTTCCGGGTGCACGCGGCTGCTACGCGTTCAAAGCTCGCAATAGCCGGCTACAACATGCATGTAAAAAGTTCTTGGGTGTCCGTGCTACAGCTAGCTGTCCTCCCCCTACTCGTCAATCTCTTCCAGTAGTGCTAGTACTCCATGGCGTGATCCATCAACAAGCAGGCAGGAAAGTTATAGTATACTACTCGGTTTGTGGTGAGTGGCATGCCGAGCGACCGTGTGGGGTCGAGCTGTGGAGGATGGTGAGACACGAACACGACATACGTGATTTAAACGTTGGTTTTGCTCAATGGCGCGATCCAACAAAATGAAACGTTGGTTTCTCTCCGTTTGCATTTTTTCTCCAGAAAAACAGAAACTTTTCCACTCCATTTTCATTCCTATTCCAAGGTTGCCCCGTTAGAACATTCCATCAAATACAAAGGAAAACTAACACGCAAGCTGATGCATCTCAATGATTCACAGATCATAGCCAATATTTACTTCACAACTAAAGAAAAAAGTTGTGAGAGCGTTTATGATAGAAAAACTACTAATGGGGTCACTACGACTTAAACCCCAAACCCTAAACATGATTTAATTTCCTGGCCAGGTAGAACCTGTCGAAGGAAAGACGGCTGGCACCCTCGGATCATATGATGCTTTTGTGCAGTTCCACTAAAATCGACCTGAGCATCCCTAATGGCAAAGATATTGAAGAAGTGTGATTAGAATAATAGTACTGGCACTAGTTCATGAGACATAAACTCATCACAAGTAGAAGCCGGTAGAAGTAGAGAAAGATCGACATGGAGATGGAGCTACGGCAGTGGAGCAAGCCGGCTCCAAAAGGAAGATGGACTACCTGGGACGTCGGGCTGTAGCTAGAAGGGCGGTTGGGACGCGGCATCGGGCCATACCGCGGTGACCCCCGATTGGGACGCACCAACTGTGGGTTTTCTCCCTCGTCAATGTCGACCGCGTCTACATAGAACATTGTTCCCTTCCCCCAGTTGCGGGATCAGGACCATCGTTCTATGCTTGTGAAGAGAGCAACCTAAGCAAGCAGGCTTGTAGCTTAGGCTCTTGCTAGTGTATATATAGTGGTTTTTTTCTCTCCATATCAACCATTTTATATTGCGTACGTGTCATTCAAGAGTGAAATGATGGTTGCTTCTTCCGACTAACTTAATGTGTGATTTGACTGCTCCTTAGTGGCCCCTACACGTACTCCCCCTATGTGTATGCAACAGTCACACGTACACATGGACGTAAAAATGCGCGCGGCACCCTAATGCATTCATGTCCGAGCACACGACGGAACACACACGGTCACTCTCAAGTGCTCAACCTACACGTGCATGCACACACATACACGTGCATGAACACCGGAAAATATATATATTGAGCGAAATGAGCGTATTATGAAGTCCACTGACCGTATTTTTACAAATATACAGCGACAGACATTGTATTTATCTCGTTTGAAATTAAGCCATATTAACCGGAGAGGAGGCAGCATGGACTAGCATTACTTTGCTATGTCCCGTCAACTTGCCGAATGAGGAGAAGGTTGCAGGACAAGGAGAAACTTTTGACCAATGCAAGCTCTCCCTCGCTCAGGCGGTGGATGAGCAACAGTTAATTCGGTGTCAGATTGCCAGAAGCATACACTATACTACTAGTGCTATTATTGTGCGACTTCCCGAACAACCAAGCGCAAAGTTTACTAGGAGTAGTACTACTACTATAGTCCATAAAGGTACGTACTATACTAGTACTAGGAACCGGATGGAGGAGCGTCTGCACTCTTATTATAACACTAGTAGAAAAAGGGTCAAATGTGAGACACATTAGTCCAGGTTTGTAACAGAACCGGCACTAATGTGTCCATTAGTGCCGGTTCCAACGGCTAGGCGGGAGGAGCTCTTTAGTACCAGTTCATGGAAAACCTTTAGCACCGGTTCGTGCCACAAACCGTTACTAATGAAAGTGGTGGCAGGATGTTGTCAGAGTGGGGCCCCTCCAACACCTTTAGTACCGGTTCGTGGCACGAACCGGTACTAAAGGTCGTCCTATATAAACCCTTCATCCACCAGCACTATGTTCTTCCCCCTTTCCCCTCTCCCTCTCCTCTGTTCTTTCCTTCTTCATCTTGAGTTCATCACAAAAATTGCCCCAAATTTGTCAAGATTTGCAGGCCCCCATCCATTCAAATGATCACAAAGGTTAGCACCTTTGTCCTTTCATCTCTCATTTCTAGATTAGCTCTTACATTCACTACTAGGAAAAGGCCTACTAATGGCGCACCTAATTTGGCCATTAATGGCACATTAGTGGTGTGCCATTAGTAGCACGCCATTAGTATATTTTACTAATGGCGCACCACAGGTGCGCCATTAGTATCTGGTATACTAATGGCGCACCCCAGATGCGCCATTAGTATATACAACAGTGCGCCATTAGTATGCCTCCCGGGGGCCATGTATACCCAGGTGCTTTGGCATACTAATGGCGCACGACAGCAAGATGCGCCATTAGTAACTTCGGCATACTAATGGCGCACTCTTTAATGATGCGCCGTTAGTATCCTTTGGCATACTAATGGCACACTATGATGTGATGCGCCATTAGTATGAATATTAGGTTTTTTTTATTTTTTTATTTTCTGTTTTTTGCACAGGTTACAAAATGTATAATTGGACAAAATATAGACAGCACACATCAACAACAGATTCATTGAATACAATAGAAGATTAGTCTCTGAATACAATTCATCATTTTAGTCTCCGAATACAAGTCATCATATTAGTCTCCGAATTGAAAAGACCGAACAAAGATAGAACATTATATTACATAGAAGAGAGCTGCGGTCATCACGATGAGCATCATCACGATGAAACTCGTCTTCATCCGGTTCCTCCAACGCTCCCTCCCCTCTCCCTCTAGATAGCGGGCGTATCTAGATTTAGCCTCGGCCCTAGTGGCGTACCCTTTGTAACTGTTACCGCTGAATCGGTGAACCTGTCTCCGACACTCCTCCCAGTCGTCGTAGACTCCGGGAACCTTACCCTTGTACACGACATACCACGGCATCGCTATGCAGTAGACAAACGAAAAGTTAGTACCAATTCACTTACAATACATAAGCAATATATAAGTATGCAACAGAACGATCGGAAGAGAAAAGCAAGACATTAATAGCATCGATTACATCTTAAGTTGAACGACTCTCGAAACCAAAGAGACATACTACAAGTTCATTAAAGTTTAATTACAACATGAGACTCAAGGGACCGGAGCGTGGATGAAGCCGCCGTCTATCGTGGCAGTCATGAAAGAACGGGCGTTGTCAGCCTGCATTAGTAGGATTGTGTCGATGTCACTGTTGGACGGTTGATTTCTGAGGTAGAACTGCTCCGCGGTACGAAGGACATCTTGATGGATGATTTCCGCAAACTCCGACTGGATGCAAAAGAATTCTTGTCTGATGTCCGCGTCCTGGATTGCCGACACGCTCGCGGCCCAATCTTTGAGTCTACTCGGTAGCAGAAGTTGATGATGGTCCCGTACGATCGCCCGCATGTGATGGATGGCGTTGTAGGCACCCTTTTGACCGCCAGGCGGCTGCTTGACGCAGCAGAACGTCGTATTGTGGGAGAACATGTGCTTGCCGTACTTACGAATAGGCCTGGTGAAGGTGCCTCCAGATTTGACGTAGCCGGGGAGAACATCATCAAGAACCTTCTTGACATTTGTGTAGTCTACGTTCGACTGACGGTCCGGGTCGAAATACGTGGCCATGGAATATTTGGGGCTTAGGAGGATGAGCGTGCAACGTGTGTCACTGCAGAAAACACGGAATGTTAAAAGAAAAACGATCGAAATTTAAGAATTCATATGTTACGGGGCGGTTGAGGGGAGGACTTACTCGGGAAAGTAAGGCAGGAAGAAGTTATCCTTATCTTGGTTTGCCAGAATGACGCCTTCGAGGTAAGAACTCGCGACTTGCCGGTCCCTAGTGCTGCCCAAGATCTTGGCACACATGTAGAAGGGGTCGACTATCACGATGTCCGGGGTCTTGTCGCGAATGATCCGCATCTCCATACTCAGCAAAAATAGCCGAACGAAGGTGTAGTGCAGCAGATGAAGGTTCAACATAGCATGGATGTCATCAAACCGCAGGACGATCGTACCCCCGATGGAGTTATCCACAAAGCCCTTGCCCTCTAGCACCTTGGCCGCGAAAACCGGGTATGCCACATCCTTCTCTCCGAGACGCCGCTTCTCCAAAGAAAGAACACTGTCATGCAGACTCCGCATAGCACCAGTTGCAGCATCGAGCATATTTCTCGGTAGCATCGGCCTACCTGCCACATGCACCCACCTCGAGATATCCTCAGGTGAAGGTGGCCCGTCCTGAGCACGGATCATACTTGGTGCCGGCTGGCCCGCACCCTTGTTAGTCTTTCTTTTGCGTGCCTTCTTCTTCTCTTGTAATGGGACCGAGTTCTGCTCACAGACCGCCTTCTTGAGTGTGTTGGGGCTGATCATATTTCGCACCTCGCCTATCTGAGGCTCGGTGAAGTCGGCAGCTGGAGGCGTCTCCTGAGAGCTGAACTGCAGACGACGCCTGTTGCAACTTCGCTTCTCCGCGGTACCAGCTAGATCGCGCACGTCTTTTGTTGGGTTGGGTTCTTGAGACGGAGGCCCCATGAAGTCGCCATCGTACCCATGATCGGCAAAGTACTGATCGACGTTGGCAAATGTATCATCATCGTCGTCGTTCTGATCCTGTGCCATATGCATGTTTGGATCCAGTGGCATAGGGATGTCCGGCACCATTGCGGCGGTCTTGCCATGGGGCCGACTTGGCGCCGGCACGACTGGCGGTGTTGTCTTTGGGGTGGTGTCCCCCGCCCCCAAACGAATCTGGCTCTTCGGCCAAAGCAGGGGCCAGCTCAGGCAGGCGCTGAGGGTCATCACGTCATCATCGTCGGCCCCGACGGATCGAATCGGAGGTAACAACTCGTTGCAGCCTGGCAGCACCCGAACCAGTTGAACCCTAAACAAGTTGGGTGGCATCTAGGTACCGTGGAACAAGGGGTTGCCCGGTTGAACGATTTTGCCCTTGGCGACATCGACCAACTCGTTGTTCACGAAGTGCAGGAGAGTGCACGGAACGTCGGCGGTGCCCTGCGAAAACATGTAGGGCGTCCGGGATGCCCAGTCAAAGGCAAGGAGATGAAGTCCTCGGCCGAGAGAGGCTTAATTAGTTACCGTGATGATGGCGTCGAGCTCGGCTAATGTCGAGGCACCGCCAACAACGGGCGTGCAGTTGACGGAGGGGCCGCTTGCTGCAGAGGTGCCGGCCGACGTACACCCGGGTGCATTAAGCTCCCATGCCGGCGTCGGAGACACCAATGCCGCCTCCGCCGGAGACACCAATGGCCCCGCCATCGCGTTCTGCGAGTTGCTGGCCGTGAAGCTAGGAATCGGGGGCGGCCCCTGTTGGCCGCCCGCAATCCACGCGCTAATCCCCTGGATCAAGGTAGGCATAATGGCGGTGATCGTCGCTCCGAGTTGTTGTTGCACTTGCTCTTGGACAATCTCCGGAATCCACGCCACCTGTGCCCTGAGTTCTTGAACCTCGCGCGCCTGGCTTTCCGAGCTGGTCTTTTTCTCCTTTCGCCCACCAGTGTTATAGTATGACGACCATTTTGTCGACAAGCCTTTGCCGGCCACACGACCAGCTGACATCGGCTTACTGAGCTTATCCTTGTTCTTCATTACATTCAACGCCCTATTTAGAGTGGTGTCCCAAGGGTTGCTCTTAGTCGACCCCGCGCTACTGCTTTCAGTCGCCTGCGGAAGGAATGTGAACCATTTAGAAACTTGGCTTCATTAATTAGAATGCAACCATATGGAGCTAATTACGCGGGGGTGTATTCCTTACCAGAACAAGCTCAAGCGCCCTGGTCTTCGGATCCGTGGTAAGCTCCTTTGTTTTCGGGTCCTTCTTGTACCGGGCCCTGACAAAGTTCCTGGTCTGCTTGTCACCGTATTTATCGAAGAGGGGCGGTAGGCCTTGCTCGGCACGGTCCGCCTCCTCCTTGTCCCATATAGGCTCCGCCACTCTGTAACCGCCGGGACCGAGTGTGTGTTCCCCTAAGTTCAGCTCCCGCATTTCTTTCCCCCACTTACTTGATACGGAGCTTGCGGTGCTCGAGCAATTGATCTTGAAGTCGTTGTAGTCATCTTCGGTGATCGAAGGATTCTTCTCCTTGATCTTCTCATAACTCTCACCTTTCTCGATCATTCTCTTCACATTGCTTTTCCAAGTAGACAGGGCCGTGCTCATCTTCGTGAGGGCAGCATTGTTCACTTTATTCCCTTTGAGGCTTGTGTTTTCAAATTCAGCGGGGAACTTGTATTGTTCGTGCAGCTTCGTGAAGAGGAGGTTGCGCAAATTCCCTCGGTCAGGATGCCTGAGGTTCTCGGTGTTGATCGAGACGATGCTCCGGAGAATGCACCCGAGCTGAAGCGAGTACCCCTTGACTATTCGTTCGGGCGCCGTTGGATTCCCGTTGGAGTCCACTTCAGTAACTTCCTCCTTGAGGGTGCCGAGCACGGTCGGGCGCCGGTCCTTCCGTTGCCTCTTCGGTTGGCTGCCATCTGTGCATGCGCCGCCATCATCAGTGGTGGCATCCTCGGCGGCACCATCAGTGGTGGCATCAGTGGGGTCATCCTCGGCGGTACCATCAGTGGTCTCAGGATCAGTGGGGAAGGCGGCGTCCTCATACAAGTGAGGTTGTTCCTCCATCTCCTGGGACAGCTCCCAGAATTTCTTGCCGCCCGAACCCCCGGCCTCATCGTTGTTGGCCATGTTTCTCTATAAATAGGAACAAAGTTTGGTCAAAAAGTTGGTTATTGTCAAGGAACAAGATCATGGTCTCATCATTTAGGGTTTGTTGACACCGAGGCATCCTAAAAGCTAAGCTTTTATCATTGAGGGTTTTTCGACGCCGAGGCACCCTAAAAGCCTAAGCTTTCATCATTTCGGTTTTGATCGACACCGAGGCACCCTAAAAGCCATGCATTAGTCACAAGTACGCCGGGGCATTTGATCCTACTTAATTAACTACTAAGATACCCCGGCCCATGCATTAGTCACAAGTACCCCATATGTCCTATTTTTAGCAAAGTCATGCTAAAATTCACGGAAAATTTCAGCATGACCTTTGCTGAAAATAGGACATATGGAGTACCCGAATTTGCCGGAATGGAAGTTAATCGACATTCCAGCAAACTCAAGGGCCTCTCGGGTGGACAAGGCAAAAAAGGACACGATGGTCGGAGACATGACCTTTGCCTAACAGTTCTGAACTCCTACCAAAACTGAACACAACATATATATACCAAGCATCTTGCCAGCTAGTAGACCAGCTAGTAGACCATCATTTGTCAGGCCAAATTGAGGCCAATCAGAAAACCAATGTGGGCATGGCACAAAGTCCATGACCCAGAACAGGAGACATACCAAGCACTAAATGAGGACAGAAACAGAGAATAGTTAAACTGTTAGGCATTATGTGTCACAGGTACTGCTACAGTTTTAAATAAGAAGATAAAAAAGAAAGCTGATGTACAAAACCTCAAAACAATGCAAAGTGTTATGGGCTAAAAAACAATTACAGTAGACTAAAAAACAGGAATCATTATCTTCTATATGAAGCTGAACTAGGCAGACTGAACTGATTTTGATTTTCAAGTTCCAAAGTACCATCAAAACCATTGGTTTACGTATCAAGGTCCAGTATAGACTTTTTACTTATGAAATGGTTCCCCACCCCTAGCAAACAACTATCTTCAGACAACCTTCTAGCATCTGTCCATAAACCCAACAGGCACAATGTTGTGCCTGTTAACCACGTACTGATTTAATCCAACAGCAGTTCATACTATTTCCTAGTCTTAACTCCTAACTGAAAGTCCGAAACAGATTATCAAAAGTTCGGAACAATTACAGTAGGCTAGAAAATAGGAACCTATGTGAAGCTGAACTAGGCAGACTGAACTGATTTGGGTTTTCAAATTCCAAAGTCTTCCACTAGCAGCATATCGTATTAAAGCATAGTAGCATCAAAACGAATAGTTCCCATATCAAGGTTTAGTGTGGATTTTAAATCTGTCCATAATAGCATCAAAGAACTGATTTGATTCAACAACTTTTACTGAAAGTCTGAAACACATTAGGAAAAGTTTCAGACCACATAAACTGTTTTTCGGACTAGTAGTTTCGAATACCCAAACTTTTACTAAATTTGGAATTTGGAGGTCACCGACCTCTTCATCCCTTTTACTGTCAAAAAACTACTAATAGCACAAGTGACATGAAAATTCAGGAGTACGAGATCACAAAGGCCATGTCATGCTTGGCAATATTTGTTTACTGAAACTAAATGAACATTTTACTGGTAGTGTACTGATAGTGTAATCTAGCTATTGTACTGATATTTCTGTTTCTTTGAACATTTTACTGTCAATAAAAATGATGTACTGCTGCTTTCAGTTAATTCAAATTAGCTAAAACCTTTTACTGTCAAATAGTGCTAATGTTTACTCTATGAAATAAACTACTCCTCCTCTCTTCGCTTCTTCAGTTAATTAGGAATAGTTTTAGAGGTAACTAACTGAAACTATTTATCATGTTGACAACAGTAGCATGTGGACCTTCATGGTGATTTCATATCAAAATAGAGGAGTACTCCTATTCATTTGGAGAACTCATACAACAATTGTTATGCATCAAACTTGGGATCAACAGCAGCAAGAATCAAGCCCAATACAGAGAGGAGAGGAGCAGCAGAAGTGGACAGCGCAGCGCTGACCTCGAGCTCTTCATTGGAGTGGGGGGAGGTGGCCGGCGAGGGATCTGTGGCTCCGGCGACGGTCGTGTGGACGGGGTGGCGTCCGGGCGGCGGGGACGCGTCGAGGCGGCGGGGCAGCGTCGAGGCGGGGTCGAGGCGGCGTCGGGGCGGCGTCGGGGCG